>NW_007578333.1:2809-11504 GCF_000690725.1 Stegastes partitus
ATTAAAATATGAAATGAATTACACATGTGGATAAATAACTCGCTGTTAGACTATGGATACGTATGAGTGTTGGAGCTCTCATACAGTCACTGTGCTCTTGCTGCCAAGTCTGTACTATCAGAGCTATTTCTTTTTTAATCCTTTTTATTAGTGAAGTGAAAGGATTTAGAGGGCGAGGTGCCTCACGATGACTTGTGTTGTGAATTGGAGCTATATAAATAGAACTGAACTGAAAGAAGGTGCGCCGTATATTCGTAACAGCCGTGGCAGATGTTTTATAATGTGCCGAGCAGATCTTCTGTTACTCAATAAACTCAAAAGAGTACAGTGCAGCGTATTATAAAGGGCCTGGACGTAGGTGTCCATAGAGTTAGTGGTCAGCGTAGGAGTCAGCGAAGGAGTCAACGTAGGAGTCAGCGTGAGTCCGACCACCTCCACTTGTGTTCATTACACTCTGCATTAACGCTGGAACAGACTTTTTTTTTTTTAGCATCATTGGGGAAAATCTTCACACTAACCTCTAAGTTGGTCGTCTTAACATGTCTGCAGCTGCTTAAGAAAATCCGGCCCGTCAGATTTTAGCCTATCAGTTTTCTTTTAACCCCGTCCAGAGCAAACAGCAGCAGAGATGAGGTGAGAGCAGGATGCGGTGGAGGACTTTTACTGGTGGAATCCTGAGCAAAGCTGCGAACAAATGTTGACTCTTGACTGTCTTTGCAGGTTTGACATGCGTGAAAGAGGAGAAGATGTTTGCTTTCAGTCCTCCTGCCCAGATTTCTGCATGATGGAGGTTTAACATGCAATTCCCCTAATCTGGCTACAGATTGCACGTTAATACCGGGTTTAAACGGGGTAACGGAGACGCTAGATTGCTACTGATCCTGTCTCGGTAATTCAACTCTCGAGGCTGCTATTGTTCAGACAAAAGCCGTATAAGTTGGTTAATGCTTCAGTTTTTTTTCTTCTGCTGGCTTTGATTCACACCAGAAGATGTGAAATCTACAGACGAATTCAAATGCATTTATTTAAAAAAAAAGAAGAAACTTAAACACATTAAATTCTGGTCTCTATGCAGTACACGACTGCACAGATGTATCACAGGCCCTATTTAGTAGCATAACCACAACACACACTGAGGGATTTCTCTTGAAATAAAATGTTTATTTCGCCTGCTCTGATCTTCAGCCCACTGAAATAACATGACTTCTCAGCGCCTGGCCTCTCTCTCTCTCTCTCCACCAGTCCCTCCTGGTGTGTGTGTGTGTGTGTGTGTGTGTGTGTGTGTGTGTTTAACGAGGTTGAGGCTCACAGAGGACTCTTCAGATGATCATTTGATTCAGTCTAGTTCCTAGATTTTCACACTAAACCCGCTGCCTTTGATCTTCCTCGGAGTGGAGCTTCTCTGAGGAACCTCGCCGTTTGCATACGTGCACTATTTCCCCCCTTCGTTCGTTAACGCTCCACATGTACGCCATGACATCATCAGAAGACGTCCACATGTGCCAAAAGCATGTCACGGCTGGAGCTACGAGTGAAAAATCTCTTCTTTATCTTTGCGCCCACCTCCCCCTGTGCTCCTCTGACCTCCTTTTCGCACACATCCACCCTCCAACTCTCTGGGCTGTTAACAGCGTCGGCCACTGAACTCTCCAGGACTCTAAGTAGAATCCATTAGAGGCTGATGAATAATTAAATCTCATGTGGTAGATTAAGACCAATGTCTCTCCTCCTCACCATGTTCTTTTTTTTTCTAACTTCAGATCACTCAGCGAGGGAGGCATCTTTGGGGAGGGCCTCGATCACCGAGAGCCGCTTCGCACGAAAGCAGCTGATGAGCAGCAGCGATAAACAAACTAGAAAGCGGAACCTCGGATCTCGCCGTGTTTACCCTCGGACGGATAGCTGACACACTAAAACTCTTCACAGGCTTTTTTTTTTTTTTTCTGACTGGCTCCTGACTGTGATCCTCGGCGTTTTACTCCCCGTGAGCTTTTCCTTTGGGAGCGTCCATCAGCGTCTAGTCAAGTCAGCTTCTACATCTGCTTCACCTTCATACTCATGCATGAACAGTGTTGTCACGCGAACTAGTAATCTGAGATTCCTCCCGAGTTGTTATATTTGTTAGACTTTAGGTTTCTTGGTGTGCTTTTTTAAAACAAACACCAAATCTTCCTTGTTCACACTGTTTAACCACATTATAACCAGAATGACTTCTGACAGCTGCTGGAGACTGGAAGTGGTTGCTGTCAACCGTCAGTCAAACAACGAGTCCTGACCTTCACTCAGAACCCTGAAGATGCCGTCGGGAGAGAGATTTGGATTACTGCATCTTCTGTGACCTTTACTACCCCCCCGTGTGATTGTTGAACTTAGCTGTAGTTTGCCAGAAAATACCCCCACGAATCCAGACTTTTAAGTTGAGTTGTTCCTATCTCAGAGTAGATCAGCTCAGAGTTCAGGATCAGAGTTTGTTGAAGCTGCTTCCTGACGGCTCATTTCTGTTTTTACTTTCAGCCAGACTTGAGAACAAATGTTTAAAAATGATTCATTGGAAATTTGGGGACATATAAAGGAGGCTCGCACCTTTTACATCCTGTTTTTTTTTTGTGACTTGTCTTTTCCTTTACACGCTACAACGGAGTATAACGTTGACATGACGTTGTTCATTACTTTTTTACTACATCATGTTGACTGTTTTCTTATTTCTGCACGATTACTGTGAAGTCCATGGATGTTATCAGTATATATATTATTAAACATATCATGTGCACCATCAGTAAATTCTGTGATTTGGCTTCAAGAATCTGTATTTCCGTCGTTGACACCCTAAAATAAAGACACTAGTCAGGCTCAGATATTATAGTGAGTTACATAAAAGTGTGACTAGTTCCTCTCTCATCACTGGGAGCTCTGGTGGAGGAAACTCTTCTCAGCCAGTCAAAGCGCTGGATAGTGATGGTCAATATATTGTATTCTGTCTGTGTCCCTCGTTCCCTGTTCCAGAAATTGATTTTTTTTTTAAAGACATGAATAATGCACAATAACACGAGAAACTTCCAAGTCAGCCAGTTATGTGGTGTGTTTGGAGATGATGAGAGAAGCCGTCGGTGTGATCTCCGACTCCTGATCTGAACTTTCAAGAAATGTTAAAAAGGAGAGAACGCATTAGAACAGTTCTAAAGTTCTTTCATTGTCAGTTTCTGTATTGATTTTAAAAGCTTCGTCGTCTTTTTTCAGGCACCTCGTATGCACATGCGTCTCACACGCTTCCAGCGCTTGAACCCGTGAGGCTCCTCCGGCTTTCTGGCACGAGTCTGTAAATAGTTGCAAACTGCTGAACTAGAACCTTTGGTGAGGAAGCTTTTAGCATTTCTGCTCGGAGCAGCCGAGCAGTCTGCCTGAGGACCTGAGAGCGCCGAGAAGTGCTGCAATCTTTGAACATAAATTTAAAATCTACCTCTTCAAGCAGGCTTTTGATTGCACGCGCTTTGCAGACGTTTCTCACTTCATTTTTGCTTTTATGTCGGTAAATTTGAATCCATTTTATTGTATTTTTTATCGAGTTTCAATCTATTTTTTAGTATTTCACTGCACTTTTATGCTTTGTCTTTGAATCTAATTTAATCTAGATTGTATTATTTTATTTCCATGCTTTGTTTTAGTTATTTTTTTTTAGCTGTTCCTTTTAAATCAGATTTGGTTTTACTTTCTACTTTCTCCGTGTTGTTATCAGTCATCTGTGAAACATTAAACTGCCTGAAAGGTGCTTTATAAAACACGTTTGATTGATTAATCCGGACATAAACCTGACTTAAAATTAAAGCGCCTTATTTTATTATCTGTTTAATGCTCCATAACGTCAACCTGGAACGGTGTGGGTGTAAACTTTATGCAATGATTGAGGTTTCTTTTTGATTTAGTAAATCATAAAACACGTGTTACAGACAACTGCTGCTGGACATCCAGAGTTATGTCGTCATGCTGAGTGTGACAGAGCAGCATTAAACAGAACTGTGTTTTCCTACCTGAGCTGTGCGACGGGTACAGGTCGTGGATCATGGACGGATGGTGGACCACCTGCATGTACTGAGGCGGAGCCACCATGTGGCTGATGTGTTCTCCGGCTTCTGAGCTGTGCAGGACGCCCACCTTGGTTGGGAACAGATGAGGCAGAAGGGATGATTTTTTGTGAAGGTAAAGCGATCAGAGTTAACATTTCAGTCACAGGCTGTTTGCCAAAGCTGATATATTCTCAACAGAATAAAGTAAAGTCTCCAAGTCTGGATTTTAAAGTAAGGCTGGGAGAAAGGGAAAGTGAATATATTCATGGCTTTCATGGGGACGGGGTCAACTCAATACAAGAAGGTAATCTGGATTCCACTCGACACCCTGCAAAGTTCAAAGTATGTATCGTGAAACATTTTGTTTCCCTCAGGTAAACACCTGAGAATGTATAAATAAGTGCAGGGACAGAAACAAGCCGACACACTGAGCTGATTCTGGCATTTATCATCAAGTGAAGAACAGTGGATTACAGGTGGAGTGTGTGTGAACGTGTCTGCTGTCAGAACAGCCTGACTCACCGCCGAGCGGTTCAGGGTCTCTTCAGGAGAAGATGAAGCGTTCAGCGTTGCTTCTTTTGATACGCCGAGCTCGGCTGTGTCAGCGTGCCTAACTGCTGTTTAAGGTGCATTTACTGGCTTGTTGGGTTGTTTTTCGAGTGCTAATTTCTCCCAAGCATTTTGCTGCTAAGAGGTGAAAGCGATGCCGCCGGAATTCCTGATGAGGTTCGTTTTTTTAAATCTGCTCTGAAAGTCAAAGTGTTGCCAGAAACCTGAGCTGAGTCAGCTCCGTCACTTCGCCAGTTCAAGCACTTTGGTTGACTTGATAGTAAAAAGCAACACGATCTCCAGTGACAACTTACTGTCGCTGAATATCATCACTCATATTATGTTTTTTCTGTTGAGAAATCGTACATCTGTTATTTTCCAGCTCCTTGTCGGGGACGTTTTCCTGCACCGCCGCTCTTTTTAGAGGTACTTGAAACACGTATCTGAATGTAGGAGTGGGTGGGTTGGATCTGCCATCATTATTTCCATCTATTTGTCATGTAAGCACAAAGCTCAGAAAGCACTGCTACTGGAAGCACTCTGCATTAACCTGAAAAATACTGGCTCAGACTATTTTAAGAATTGCCTTGACGTAGCTATTGTGCAGATGTTTTCTGATTAATGGATTAGTCAGTGTGTTTATAAAACATTTACAGAGCCACATATTTAACTTTAACTTATATATGATTGCTCATATTTGGGCTCCTGGAATCAGTAAGTGTTTGTTGTTGTGCTTTAAAGGACAGTGGGTTTATTTCAACCTGCTGCCTGTGAGTCACGCTAACTTTGCGCTCTCCACCTCTGTACTCGACGTCCAGGAGGAATATCAGAGCAAACCTCCGAAAAACAAACGGCAAGCATCCTGGGTTGGAGATCCGTGTGCAAACAGCAACACGACTGATCCAGATGGCTAATTGTCGTATTTACTTTTAGCCAGACTTGAAAACAAATGTTTAAAATGATTCATGTGAAATTTGGGGAAATATAAATTGTGTTCACACCTGTTATATCTTATTTGTTTGTGACTTTTCTTTTCCTTTAACAGAGTACAACGTTGGCACGACTCACAGAGACACAATAACCACATTAATGGGAAACACGCCAGGTAGAAATAAACGCCTCTAATGTCGAATGAAATGCTTAAAGGCGTGTTTGTGGGATTGTATGAGGCGGTTATCAATAGTCAGGGTGTCAGCTACAGCAGGAGGACCTGCATGGAGGCTCTGCAAAGGAGCTGCTCTGGACAGCAACAACAAAAACACCTAAACAAACTATATCCACTGTATGAAGAATGTTCAGGAGCCACATCAGTCTGGTCACCTCATACAACCAGCGGTGAAGCACGTCGTCATAGAGTTATAGCACAGTCCTAATGAAAGTTAAACCGTCATATCAAAATTATAAAAGCATGACCTGGAACTGCTGGTTCAGATTTTAAACATTCAATAATTAATTTTCTTTAAAAAAAAAGAAAAGAAAGATTATTATATGAAAAACAGATAACTCCATTTTTTTTTGTAGATTTTCAGAAAATGTATTATTTTGTTGTTTGCTTGAGATGATATCAATTAAACTGAAGCTGAGTGGATTTGATTCAGTAGAAATGACAAAAACAGACATAACCTAAGTTTGATTGATGTTGTCTCAGGTAGAAAAGTGGAAAAGTGGGTTTTCTGAAGGTTTGTGAAGTTATCTGTTTTTGCAAATTAACTTCAATATATACATGATTTGTACGACTAGATGGCAGTCATGGATCCATTAGCAAATAATAAAAGTAAGTATCCAGGAATATTGCCTATACAGTGATTTGCAGAAAAATAAATGAATAAAATCAGACATTCTCGCCCATTCTGATGGAAACGTAAAGCTAAAACAACACTAATCTGACCATTATAGAAAACAGGAGCTGCTGGTTCATCACTGTGTGACTTTGGTGTGTTGATATGTTTGTTTAAATCCCAACTAATGCACGTCAGCGTGGATTTAAACTGACATGTGACCTGACTGAAGCGTTCTCTGAGGTAGAATCACTGCCTTCGTCAACAGAATCTGGTGGCTTTGAAATGAACATTAAAACTCTTTCAGTTTCCCACTGGAACGAGCAGACTGATAACAAGGTTAAGCTGTGAAATAATCTACATACAGTGTACATTTAAACTGTTGTGGATGTGTTAAGGTGGGTCTCTAGAACACATTTCTATCACCGACTCCGTCCACAGCAGCTCTGAGCCTCCATGCCGCTCCACTGACTATAGATACCTCACACGACCCCACTTTACAGCATCCAGGCTGTCAAAACAGTGGCACATTAATTAACTGTGTCTGATGGTTTCCGCTCTGCTATCAGATCCATCAGCCTTCATTTCTGCGGACATGACTCAGCGTCTTTGATAACAAATTGCTTCCTGATCTCGTTGATAGCGGAGCGGCTGCTGACAGGTGGAGATACCGAATCCTCAAACAGACTCTAAGCACGGCTCACGCTGACCTCCAGGTTGAACTCGTTGCTGGTGTAGCGTCCGTTGAGCTCCGAGCAGGTCAGGCGAAACCTTCTCTCTGTCAGCTGTCCGGGCTGCCAGTTGTAGTAGCGCACCTGTCGGATCACCTGCTCGTAGTTGGACATGGAGTCCACGCCTGTGGAGGAGAGGGGCGGGGACAGCAGAGGGTTGGAGCTGGTTTACGTAGTTTAAGCGTTGTGTTCACGTCGGCGTAGTAACCTACCGTATATGGACATGCCGGAGGTGGAGTTGGTGGCGTCCAGGTGTTTTCCGAGCAGAGCGCTTCGCTGCAGCTGGAGAGACTCCTGCTCCGGGTTCAGCTCCTCCCCCAGGACCAGGACGTCACAGTAGTCCAGGTTGTGAATGATCTCCTCCATCACTCCTGGTCGATGGGCTGCACACACACACACACACACACACACACACACACACACACACACACACACACACACACACACATTGCAGTAATGTGTTTTCGTTGGTGCTCGTATCAGAGGACGACCAGAGAACATCAGTTTGCTCTCACTCCGTGACGTTCTGGGTTTTACAAGCATTAAGGAGCGTCGGCAGTAAAACTTGGTATTTGGGGTCATTTCCTATTTCTAGTTTTGAACATGTTCTCACTTCTAATGAGCTGCACTGCAGTTTTGTTTGGAAGCCACATTTTCAGCGTGGCTCCTTTAGCTCAGAGGCCTTTTCCCCTCATCTCACCGACCGAACAGTCAAACAGACTGGACCAGTGTAAATGAACGTATCCTCAGCTGTCAGGTGTCTCCAGTCTGATTTCTATGCCCAGAAAACACACAACCCGGCCCACTTTAAAGGAACCCTAATTCAAGCCCTGCAGGACACAACACCAGCACCTTGTCCGACTCCCAGACTCCAATTACTTGTGAACTGTGTGAACGCAGGCGGAGCCACGAGCTGCTGTGGCACCAGCTTCCTCCAGACAGCTCCCATCACAGCAGATCTGGGTGGCTGCTGGGGTTCTCTGACAGTCTGCTAAACACTCTCCTCCACCTCTCACTGCTACCCGGCGTCCTCCCTCCCCGTAGGCTCCCACGGGAGGAAACCGGCTATGCTCATTTAACCGCTTCCCGGTATAGAGAGACAGATATGTAGCGTGTGGAGGAAGAGGTATGGATGCGGTGGAGAAAAGGGAGGAAAGAAAGTTGCGTCCCAGAGGAGCGGTTGCTGTATTGTTTTGGAGCATGAAGCCCAGGCTGTATATGAAGATTGATGAACCCTCCCTGACGTCATTTCCTGAAGAGCTCAGTGCGGTGGATCCATCTCGGCAGCACCGGCCTCCTCCTGACTCCCGGCTAATCCAAAAACGAGCAAAGAGGTGGAGCGAGAAATGAGCAAAGAGGTGGAGCATGCACACGCTTCTGGGTCAGGGACGGCATCCACCTGTCATTCAACGTCGTCATGCTCTTAACTACGCTGAGTTTTGAGCCTAAATACGATTCAGATGAGTGAGTTGTATAAAATATCACCCCATACAGCTGAAGGAGGAAGTTTGCTGTACCAGGCTGTAAACATGTTTGTTTCACCTGTTGGACATTTTAACATGAAGGTTTATTGCTG
>NW_007578333.1:12012-20957 GCF_000690725.1 Stegastes partitus
TTTTTTTGGTTCGTGGTTGTTGCTTTCACTGAGAGACAGGTTTCAAGGCTTACCTCTACATCTCTTTTTAGCCTCTTTCAGTTTATTGTTTCAGTTGAGTATAAGCTAGCAAGCTCAATAGCAACAAATAAAATCCACTCTTTCTAATTTTGACTGTCACCATCACAGCTACTAGCGAGGCGTCCATCTGACTGAGAACATGAAGATACGGTGACGCTGTAGTGACCTGTCAATCACAAGTGGCTCCATCCTAATGCATAAAAAACAATTATCACCTACTTTACTCTAAATGAGAGCATCACTTTACATTATCCTCCATGCCACACCTGTATATGTGTAAACTCACCATATCACAACTGTACTTATCAATATGTAAATTACGCTGTGTCATAATGTACATATCCATGTGTAGAGTCATCATGTCTGGTACACTTTCTCTGTGAGGCCTTTTTTTAAATTATCATATCTTTATTTTTTATTATACTTTTTATAATTCTTTGCTTCTTTCTGCCTCGCCTGTATCCAGCTGCTGAATTACCCCAGTGAGGGATCAATAAAGTTCATCTTGAAATGTTTACTGAGGTACAAGTAGGATCTATGCATTCTAGCCAATCAGACTTCTTTTTTCAACCAGAGGAGTCGCCCCCTGCTGGCTGCTAGAAAGCACGCAGGTGAAAGCCACTTGCTGCATCATTAGTTCATATATAGTTTATGAATAGAGCAGAGGTATGTGTTTGTCATTATCATATGACAACAATAATAATAATAATAATTTAAATTAAGACTAATAATAAGAAAACAGTAGCTTGAAGAGTGAGGTGGAAGTCAAGAAGGTAAAAACACATTCTTGTTCCTACAGATGGAAAGTTGAGGTTTCAGGATGCTAACAGTCGTGTGGCTGCTGGTCTGATGTGACTACGAGCTTGTGCTGCCAGATGTGATTCTTTTAAAGCAGCAATATTCAATAAAAGCCACATATTCTTGCTTTAAAATATAATTTGCAGACAGCTTCGTAAAAAGTACATTTTATTCCAACATTTGCAGAAAACAAATGCACTTACGCACAAGGTCTGACACAGTCTGGCCTCTGTGCAGCTCTGCTTAGTGTTAAATGCTGCTCCAACGTGAACAGAGAAGTTTGAGAAAGGCCAGTAAGTAGCTGACACAACTAGTCAACACTCAGAGCACAGCCCGAGTGCAGCGCTGTCCCAGGAACAGTTTGTGTGAACAGGCAGCCAACGCTGATCTCACAGCTCCAGTGTGGGTGGGATGAGAAGAAAGACAGAAAAACAAGCTACTCTCCCCAGAAAGAACTGCAAAGAAAAGGAAGGAGATAAAGAGAGACGAGGAGAGCCACTGGGTAGGAGACCAGAGAAAAACTCTAAAGCAAAGCAGAAAAGAAGGAAAGACACGAGGACCATTAAAGCAAACAGGTCAAACTGCTGCACATTAAAGATGATAAGTTAAAGAAAGACGTGACGACCTTGGCTTTGAGGAACGGCGGCAGAATAAGCCTTGAAAGGACAGCGTAGTACGACAGAGAGAGAAACGAGCCAATGCTGAGCTGGCTCAATGAAAAGACAAATGAAAGACAGACAGACAGAGCATGGCGGAGGGCTGTGGGGTGATTAGAAGGTCCAAAAGAAACTTATTGCATGCCCTGAAAAAGAAATATGCGATTTATCTTGAATCCTTTAAGCCTCGAGAGAACACAAAATCTGCTCATTATGGAGCTTCATCGTGACTCCGTCTACCGCAAACTCTTTCTTTCTTTCTTTCTTTCTTTCTTTCTTTCTTTCTTTCTTTCTTGCTTTCTTTCTGTGTCTGTGTCTTTCCGTGGCTTCCAGCTAATCTCTTCCCTCCAGCTGGAGTCTCTATTTCACCAGCACAACGAGCTCCACCGGCTCCTGAAAGCGATGCCACTTTCTGCTCCTCTACCTCCGCCGCATTACACACAATGGAGGGCTAAAACCTCCCTCTCGCTCTGCTTATCTGCTCCTAATTGGCAGCCGGCGGCAGGGCCCGGGGCCCGGGCGGGCGGATCCTGCCTCGGTGGTCAGATCGTTGAACGAGACTACAGCCGCCGGGATTTAAATGTCATACTCATTTGCCGGCGGTCAAGGCGGTGCGACCTGGGGAATCAGTGTAGGTGCAGGCCTTACTCAGCAGGAGGGGGTCTGCGGTCGCACAGGGACACAGAGGAGAGGGTACGGCGGGGCTAATACCTACAGACCTGTGTGAAAAGGGGAAATTGACTCAACATATTGGCAAGGTGTTCTGAACAAAAGGCTCTCGCTTACGCTGCAGGTTAGTGCTGCAGAGAAGAGCTGCTGCTCCTCAACTCCACCCGACTCCATTTCATGCAGACGTTTCTGAGCAGCGCATTGTTCCCTGAAGTCAGTGCTTTAAAAAAAATATCTTAAACTGTAATTTTTGAACAATTTACTGGTATTTTAGTTCCACTTTCGGTCGATCCTCATTCCAGTTTTCTGCCGCTAATGACTCAAACTCGTTGCAACAATCCTTAAAACTCACCTCATACGTATGACTTTATAAAATCAATTAGAGCAACACTTCAGCTCTGTTTTGAGCCTCTCTGTTTTACACGTCTTTGCATAATTTGTTTTGTAATATTGTGTGAGTTGCTGTCTACTGTTCTTGCTGCTCAGCTTGTTTGTCTGCCGCCTCCTGACCAGGTCGTTAGTGAAAATGTGAACCAGTTAAAACTAATTGCAGTAAACAATTAGCAAAAGAACAGAAAAAAGTAACAATTTAAATGTTAATCAATAAACAGACCAGCAAATAAAATCCCATCGTCTAAAATTAGTATTTTTTAAAACATTAATTCAGTTCTTTACAATGTTTGAGTTATAATTACACTATTTTACTATAAAACTATTTTATGTGCTGTTATTTGAAAGAAAACCGATTTAGACTAAGGATAGAAAAACGTGTTTGAAAACTGCTGCATGAAATATTTACCATGAATGATGATATAACTATGCTACGATGATGGAAATATAGACTGTCATAATTTAACAGATTGAAAATGTAACATTGTGTCTAAATATTAATTTAATGGGCTTAAATCTTACAGATTAATTGTCTCCTACATTTCAATGAGGGTTTTTTTTTAAAAAAACTTTTTTACAGACAGATGTTAATGAACTTCCAGAATGAAACAATCAGTAATAACTTCGTTTTTTGTACATTTGTCATTAGATGGTAAATGAATATAAACAATTCACTGCAAAAACTTTTATTTATTTATTTTTATCTCACTAGTTGTACATAGATCATCTAAATCAGCTCCATGTTCAGCATCATTTAAACACATTTATGTGCCATTTACAATAATGCAAAACTACAAAACACGATATAACTAACCCTGGAACAACTGCATGATACGGACATTCTACCAAAACTCGCTCTGTCCATCCATCCATCATCTCTACACCTTCATCCTCACCAGGGTCATGGGGGGCTGGAGTCTATCCCAGCTGACTCAGGGTGAAGGCAGGTTCACCTGGACAGGTAACCAGTCTATCACAGGGCTACACTTAGAGACAGACAACCAAGCACACTCACATTCACACCTACGGACAATTTACAATCACCAATTAACCTCAGCATGTTTCTGGACTGTGGGAGGAAGCCGGAGAACCCGGAGAGAACCCACGCTGCACGGGGAGAACATGGAGACTCCACGCAGAAAGATCCCGGGTGTCCTCACCGGGACACGAACAGGTGACGGTGTTGACCACATCAAATTCAAATTGCTTTAATAGCCCACGCAGGGCTCAAATATTAGAAAGTTTCACATCCATATGAAAGATGCAACAAGTAAGAACCACTAAAAGGCCCGATCTGGAGTTCTGTGGATGCTGCTGTTCTTTATTGAGTAGCGATGATGTGAAGGTGATGCCGCTGATACCATCTTGTCATCTTGTTGGTGTATAAAAAGGTTTATTGCAACAAATACAGTATCTCAGACATCATGGTTCGCCTGTGGGAGGATTCGAAGCCAAAAAGAATCAGAACAACCTGAGCTACCGGCTTCTACAGGGGGGTTGGTTACGCACACTAAGACAACATACATGCCTCACATCCTGAAGGGAACCCCACCTTTGACCGAGGGATTCCTAATGAAACACTCCCATGATAGCACAGCGTCACACTGGGTTGACGGGTTCGAGGAGGAAACCTCCCCGAGATCCTGCACACACAGCTGGATCAGCACATCCACGGCCCGTACGAGTCCCCTCCTCCCTCTGAAGCGCCGCGTTAGGTTCACACATCTGAAATATGCAGCGCTCGCCTCTGAATATTCAGGCAGAGGGATCAGTGGAGACCCCCAGGACCTACATGATGGACCCAGAACTTTGGCGCCGTGCTCACAGCTGTTGTGTTCACTGATGCTGTCGACATGAACAAAGCACCGGAGGTTTGCTGTGAAAGACACATCCGGTGTGTTCGCAGCTGGTTTGACAGAAAACCTTTCACACGTTTTTTGGGGGAGGATCTGTTGATTTCTAGTGTTGGAGGGTCGAACTGCAAACGGTGTGTGTCTTTCAAAAGAAATTGAATCGGGTGTAATTTATTTATATTCCTCCGTCCTCCTCCTGATCTGACAGCGGAGGTGAAGGAGTCTGCTGCAGCTTTCTGCCAAATCTGCTCGCGTCGGTCCAACCTGAGGAATCAAAGCCCTCGTGTATCGGTCCACTTGTTCTATTTCACTCTACAGTCACACTGCCGCCTCTTCCAGAAGCTAAAGATGCTTTAACTCCTGCTTAACTATCCGAATGCGTGACGTGTGAGAGTCAGCAGCGGTGAGTTGATCTTCAGCCTCTGCTGCTCCAGCCGCACATACAAATTTCTGCTGAGCTGCTTGAGAGTCAAATGAACTCACGAGTTGCTGCTTTATTTATATTTCTTAACCTTTACTCCCACCAAGTTAGAGAATTTCCCGGAGTGAGAGCTGAAAGCACAACTTTTTGTTTTCTGGAGTTCGCGGTGTGTGCAAACGCGGCAGATGAAGGATGCGCTCGCTGCTGCTTATTTACAGTCTCATGAGGCGTTATGAAATGTTCAGCTCTCTGAAGGTTTGTTTGGTGAGACAGTTGGTGCTGAATAAGCTATGGGACTTCATGAATGAGTGAGCATATTATGAATATGAAAAAAAAACAAACCAACTGCTGAAATATTTAGCTGAGACAGATTTCCACCGGCGGGAAGGTAGGTGTTGGTCTCCTACTTTGTGTTTTATGATGTATGAGTTTATCACCGGGAAAGCACCTGTACAAGTAAATTATGTACATTTATGTATTAGCTGTTTTTTTTTCTACCAGCTGTAACCTCGAAAGCAGAGCAAGTGAACAAAATGGAACTTTTAACAAAACAGGGCATCAGATACGAAAACACAGAAACTCAGGATCTCAAACGGGTTTTCTATTTTCCCCGCTATATCACACGATCTCTCTCGTATCTCTCTTGGTGCTGATCCCTCATTGGATCGCTTTTTGCGGTCACTGTGATGGTGTGAACACGTGACAGCGCTCACCCGTGTGATGCACCGTGGTCTCCGCCCTGGTCACCGTGCTGATGATGTGGAGGTCCTGGAACAGAACGATGCCTCCCGACGCTCTGAAGTCGGAGGCCGCGTGGCTCAGCCTCTCCACCCCGCTGATGGTGATCCGGGGCTCGCTGGGCTGCAGCACCATCACCACCGCATCGATGTCGGGTATGGTGATGCAGGTGTCCTCGCCAAAACACCTGGACAGAGAGAGAGAGGTGACGAAAGGCAGGAGAGTGAGAGGTGGGTGACAGACTGGGAATTCAAGCTTAGGTTCGTACTGCCGTTTGACTTTCTGAGCTGATGAGCAACAGGATTTTGAAGTTACAGACACGCTATCATACACTGGTGCTCAAAGAAAGTACATAACCCCTTAAATAACACCATTATATTGCAATATTTCCTGTATATTACATGAGATATTGATGTACATGAGCTGTATTGAGCTTCAGCTGTTGCTTTCAGCCATAAAGACACAGTCTGCTAGTCATTCCTAGCTTGTGTAAAGATGATCCCTGGTAAACTTTTCTTTTAGTTTTGCATTTAAAATGATAAACTGAAGCAACTTGAGGGCTTCTGATAACATTTCAACCATAAATGTTGCCTTTACCAAAGGTGCTGTATGAAAGTTTTGGAATATTTTGAGAGCACCTGTCAAATGCAGGATTATTTCATGATTCATTTTCATAAATCTTTAATTTATAGTTAAGTTGTGTTCTTGGCTAATCGTTGTTGGTCCTAAACGGAGACAGATTTAGTGACTGCATGGTTTAATTCTTGCCTCAAATGTTTCAGAAACACATTTTGGCAGAGCTATTTTTGAAATATAAGCAAAAGTTTGGGAAACTTTTTAATCTAAAACAGTTCAGCCACACTGGGCCGATTTGAAAGCCCACGAACATTCGTCCAATCAGGTGCCCCAATCCTGAGTGGCCAGTGGGAAATTTTGAGCGCAGGAAACACACGGCATTAATCGCACCACTCCAGTTCGCTTTGTTGTCATTTTTTACAGCGTCAGCCACCCTGTGCAAGGCTGTGATTGGCTGGTTTTGTGGCACATTGGTAACGTCGTGCCAAGTTGGACGAATGTGCAGGCAAATTTGACCTTGAACAGATCATCAGAGAAAGACACCACGAGCGTGAACGTGTAGCTGAGTGCACAGAATGGAGATCTGACAAAAGCAAGTGACAGACGGCGTGATGCTGCGTCTATGTCTGTAGCTGCAAACACAGCAGCAAGAGTTTTAAGTGCAGAATAGATTTTTGTTTGCTTAGATTAAGTTTTTATTTGCTCAAGCTTTTTTCAAACATTGCGCGCTCAGGACTGTGGCACGAATATAATTCACTGGTGCAGCCAGTGTTTGCATGTCTGTAGGAGGGCAGAGCCTGTGCTGGAAATCCTGTTGAAGAGCAGCTGTCAGACGTGTGTCATGACATGAAAATGCCCGTGTGGAAAGCTACCATCACTGTATATTTAAAAAAAAAAAAAGTTTTAATGATGTTTTGTGTGCATGAATCCAGTTTTATTTATTTAGCACCAGTCGAGGTCATCTCAGGACACGTCACATAGTGAGGTCAAGACCTTATAGAGGGAACCTAACAAACCCACTGTTATTGTTCCTTTCAGTAATGACATTGAGATAAAATCTGCCACCATGACACTGACCTCTCTATAAAAGTCACACACACTGACTCTCCCATGCCCTTCAGGAGTGTGTGGCCGTGTTGTCCTGTGACTTTCTGTTTTTTTTTCTGGGTGCTGCTGGAGGACGTTTTATAACATAACACCGACCTCTCGTAAGCTGTTTTACACCTCTGCAGCATCAGAATGTAAAACTGCACAACATTACAGCGGCGAATAAAGCTTATCAACAGAAACAGAAGCTCTTAGCTGCACTAAAAACTGCAGCTGCTACGTCCAAACCCGGACCACAGCGTGTGCAGTTATTCAGGGGGTAAATCGCTCTGTCATGTTCCGGCAGCAGACGCAGACCTGCAGCGGTGCTCCTGCTGCGTTTTCATATGTGCACGTCTGCCTCCCTGCTTGCATGTCAGCGTGCAGTCGCATGCGTTTAAATGCACAGCATCCTCTGGCAGCCCTGAATGGACGGACACGGATCTGCTCTCTAGGACTCGAGTTAGCCAGCTGTGAGCCACGCAGAGAGACAGCGTTATCCAGCAACACACACACAGATCTGCCATATTCACACAAACGAGCAAAGACATGTGACGCACAACCCGCCTGATGCATTGGCTGATACGTACATACGCACGGAGTAAAGACTGCAGCTCACACATCAATCACATGGAAAACATGACATATTAAAATGAGAAAGAGGCAGCGGAGGGGAGGGGAGGCTGAGCCGAGCCCGGTGATGGTGGAGCCGGGGAGGTAGAAGCAGTGAAAGCTGAACAAACAAGCCAGATTTCTGTTTTTACATTTCACTAAAGGCCTTTCAAGCACACAAACATCTGTCAGTGGGAGGGACATCAATGGCTTCTTTCCTTACTGCGACTCTGTAACCAGCTACCACATCATAACAAGCTTTTCTTCTTTGCTTTCCTAGATTGGAAACCTGGGCTATAAGATTTCAGCTCCTGTATTTTCTCACCTACATTTTGATGTAAATTATGCTGCATGAATCCATCTGATGAATCTCCATATGTTTTCCCGCCTCTAGCTGCGTCGTGGCGTATGCATTTTTATGAAGAGCTTTAGAAAAACTGAAAGGAGGTGGCAGGACATCAGAAAATAATCTATTTTAAAAGTTTTTCCATAAAGTATTTGCGTAGCGCGGATGATTACAAACGTTGTCTCAGGATGCCGTGTGACGTGTTTTTAAGCATATGCAAGAGAAGCAATCAGATAAGAGTTATGATTCATTTCAGATGTTCAGTCTGCCTTTAAAGGGTTTTTTATTCCACTGTGGGAACAATGCACTGATCAAATACAACATTAAAGTCACTGTCAGATAGAGTGAGGAGCTGATGTGTTGGAAGCTGAAAAGATGGGGAGCATCTGAGTGGCTTTGACTGTAGGAAAAAACTGTGATAGTGTTCCTGGTATGCAGTGGTACCGAACCTGGTCCAAGGAAGGACAAAGACATTTGGATCTTACATCTACTCTAACATTGCTGCAGACCACATGGACTCCTTCACTGCATGACAGCAGTGGCCTCCTTCAGCAGGATGATGCTCAGCACCACACCGCAAACGAGGAATGTTCCAGTTCAAAGATGGAATCTGGGCATTTTTCAACTCATCAGTATCTGAGGAACCGACAGCCAATGGCATGTTTACATCCGCTGTCACAGAGACGTCGCAGAGAAAGAGCACAATATGTGGAAGAAGTCTGATGCCACTTGGATCTCAT
>NW_007578333.1:21895-50258 GCF_000690725.1 Stegastes partitus
TGGACGGGTACATCACAACATTCCCGAGGGACGCTTTAAGAAATACGACAAAGAGTTCAAGTTGTTGATTTTTCCTTTCTTTAAATTCCTCAGATCTCAATCTGATCAAGCAGCTGTCTGATGTGCTGGAACAACAAGTCCAGACGATGGAGACCGTACTGACGGATCTGCTGCTAGCATCTTGGTATCTCCTCAGGACACCTTCAGCTGTCTGATGACGAGGTTTTAATGTTGTGTACAGTTCAAAGTAAGAACTTAAATAGAAGGGACAGTAAATATTAAACTATAAGAAGTTACGGTGGAAACAGTCTAAGTGATGCTGCAGATGACTGATGCACACAGTCATGTCAGCACTCTGCTAATAGCTCTTCATAACGGGATCATCCTCAGGCCCAGGTCACTTAGCTAAACAAAGACATGATTAAAAAAATGACTCTGAGATGAAAATGATTGCATGAAATAAAACTAGACGGCTTTGAGTTTAACAGTTAATAATAGATTTGAAATACATATTACACAAGGTCAGGAAATCCATAAACGAGACTTTAGGACATAAAGAGCCTCGGAAGTGGAAGAGACTCGCAGAAGCCTGGATCATTTTATAGAGATGTGAATAAACAGATTTAATTTGCTCTATATCATATCCTGAGTATAATTAAAACTAATACAAGGAAGGACATCGGCGCACATGTAGGGTTCTAATTTATTTATTAATAAGAAGTATTACATGTAATAAAAAGGGCAAAACAACCCAGAAACAACGTATGTACAACCATTAGTGGACGTCTTTTGGTTTTCAGATATCACAAGGTTATTGTGATAAATCCTCCAAAAAAAAAGAATCTAAATTTAACTCAGCTGATGGAAAAAGAGCAAATTCCCATTTACTTACTTGGAATAAAAAATAAAAAATAAGAAGCAAAGAATCCCTGAAACTTGGCCTGACAGCAGGATAAAACCGAACTAATGTCTCTAATCCGCCGCAGTCATTTGTCTGAGGCCACGGTTTGGGACAAAAACAAGTTTCAGG
The DNA here is from genome assembly GCF_000690725.1 of Stegastes partitus. Lineage (NCBI taxonomy): Eukaryota > Metazoa > Chordata > Actinopteri > Pomacentridae > Stegastes > Stegastes partitus. The sequence continues at coordinate 22,926 of NW_007578333.1, forward strand.
GCATCATGTAATCTCTGCTTTCCTTTCCTGTGGTGTGTGTGTCTGCTCACAGCGCGGGCATGAAGCCACTGTGGTGAGCTGTGGGAGATACAAACCCAGCGATGTGGGCAGACGGCTGCTGCGTGGGCCTGCCCAGCTCCAGAGAAAAAAAATCCTGGAGCCAGTCCAACTTAATTATAAAGAAATATGACAAGGGAGCCTAAAAGGGCCGTTGCAAAGATTAGCGCTGCTCGCTTTTTATTTTCCCGATGCCTGAAGTAATTGCAGTTATTAGGTGTCAGCACAAAACAAATTTAATTGCATTTGGAGGAATTAATTAAGATCTGTGTTTGTTTGTGAGGAGTGATACTGTCCGCGTTGTGGTGGTCGGCCGTGGCTCAGGCTCCGGGCTGGAGAACCTTCTCCTCTGGATGGGACGCTAAAACAACTAATTGGAAGTTAAATCAGCCGTGCCATCGAGACTCCACACGCGGATTTGCTGCCGTAAACTCGCAGTGGCTGACGCGCCGACATCGCCATGGCAACGGGGAGACCACTCAGCAGCCTGAAGTCAATTAGTGAGAATTTAATGATCAGTGATGAGCAAGTACACGTGTTCTCCCACCGCGAGAAGATAAAGTATGTGTTCATAGCCTCCCATTAGAGAAGGAAAAATAAAACGGCTGAAATAAGTTGAAACTGACAAAAGCAATGATAAATAAAAATGTTATTAAAATCATGACACTGCGTTTGAATTGTGGTTCAACAGAAATATTTAAAAATAAACAAAAAGCCGAGCATGATGGGACCCGTAAACTAATATTTAGTTGTTTCCTGTAACTCTCAGTCAGACTTCTGCACCTGTTGGCAGGTGTTTGGATTTAACTGCTCATCAGCAAAGGGCTCTCATTTGGACTTTTTTTTTTTTTTTTTTTAATTATTCTTTTCAACCACAATTCAAAAGCAACATCTCATTTCACTAAATTATAATTTAGCAAATTTGTATTTATTATTACTTTTCTCAGTTTCTACTTCTTTGAGTGACTGCTGTGAATTTTGTCTTTTCTTTAATGGAAGGATGTGAATACATTTGACTGTATGAAGCCGCATGAAGCTCACCTTAAATAAAAGCTCTGACTTTTATCTAAGCAAAGATAAAGCACGAGACAGAATCGATCTTGAGTCGTGTATTCTTACACTTCTTGTGCTCAAAAAGTATTAATATAAGACAAAATGAGATAGAACTTTATTAATTCTTGCGCCGGATATTGTTTAAAGAAAAATGACGCGGCAATAAATCCAGAGCCTAATAGAAAAGCAATAAGATATAAGTATCATGCATCAGTAAAAATAAACACAAGTCAGCTACAACGAGACGAGAAGTGAGACGTAAGAAGTAATAATGCCAATATTACTGAGTCTATAGACTGTAACCTGAATGTCAAGTGGCCGTATGTTCTCTGCTCGCTCTCGTCTCTCAGCTTCATCTCTGCATCTGCACCAGAACACAATAATTACACTCTTTTTCAGTGGCAGCAAGAACAGTGCGTTATGAGGAGGAGCAGGCCTCACTGGTGGACGGCTGATTTCACATTAAAGCCACAACAATGGATCTGAAATCCACTAAAAACAGAAACAGACAGCAGAGGGACGACAGGATGAAACCATCTCATCTCAGTTTCATTCACAGTCCCCGCTGACCTTTCATGACTCAGCCTTTTCTTAGCTTGTCATGTTGTTTCTCTTAACATCTGGCTGCTAAATTTAGTCAGTAAGAACTGCGGTCCTGGCTCGGACTATCTCGTCCCATAGACCTACAACGGGACTGGATCCTGACCGGTTCACACAGCGTAGTGCACAGATGGGCGCACACGTCCCACATATCAGATTAAAAGAGCGTCTGCAGCAGCTGTTTAACTCGTGTCAACACGCCGGGGACTTCAGCACCAGGAATCCTTCACAAGTTGTTAATAGCTTATTAGAAATATTTGCATTTTTCTGAAATTGTCACAAAAACCAGCTAAATTTTGACTCGATGGTCTGAAAGATTACTCAGAAATATGATAAAAATATTACATCCTGTGACAATAAATCATTTTGTAGATAATCAGCATGTCACATAATAATAATAATACCTTCAAAGACCAATAAGCGAGCGTCAGAGCAGGAACAAACAGCAACAATAAGCCTCTCCATGTCTGTTGTTTCTGTAACAGCTGATTTTAGCTTCCTGTGGGAGAGCTGATCCTAATGAGCCGCGGTACATTAAACAGATTAGTGTTTGTCAAAGGACTGGTGTACATTATACTATCAGATCAGTCAGGTGCATGTAGCAGAGATGAAAGAACGTTTTCTTACTGCAGACGTGTGCGAAGCTGTCATTCAGCACATACATGCAATAATACAGATCTATAAACAGAACAAAGCACATTTAATTAACTGCGCTAACGACATCACAAGCATCAGGTATACAAAATTGGAATAAGATCAACAACGTGAACAGGCTTCGTATTTCTGTTTAAGTTAATAAATGATACAAAACGAATCTGAAGAGCCGGAGCTGAAAAAAAACATAAATCAGTTCTAAAAGTTGTACAGAAACATGTTTATAAGAAGATGTGGGGATGAAGAGACGTGGTTTTGGGAGGGGATGCTAATGGGTGGCTATAAAGGACTGGGTTTCACAGTAAATGACCTGGGGTTTGTTTTTGTTTGTTTGTTTTGTTTTTGTTTTTGTTTGTAAAGAATTGGTGTAAATAGGTGTTTGGGTTACCTATGAGCAGTGGAATAAGGGGTGGGATTCCTCCTGCTCACTTTCAGACACATGATCCATTTTTTCAAATTATATCTTTATTTAATTTTCTTTCTCTATTTTTTAATATGTTCAAAATAGAGAATTGAACTGAAAATAATGCTTGCTGTTGTTTTCAGAGACTGCTTTGGAAATCAGTGCCTTGTTCACTCATTCACTCTTATAAAACAAAAAACACAGCTTCAGGATGTGACTGATTCCTCGTTTTGTTTCATCACAGACATTTAAATTGTCTCACGGCTGCAGTTTGTAACCAGGATTTTACTCCATGAAGATATGTTGCATGTACTGTATGTGTCGTTTAAACGGTTTAACTTCTGGACACTAGTTTTTCCTGTTTCCCTCATCAGGAGGCTCCAAGTCTCCACATCACACTTATTTAAGTCGCTTTCTGGACCACGACTTCCCTTTAAAGTGGCGACATCGTCACAGTTCACATCGGTGTGTTGAAGCCTCCCTCCTCAGCAGACGAGTCAAACTCTCACACGAAGCTCAAACAAGCAAGTAAAATGACAAGAAAGCTATTTCACAGCAGAAAGCAAACGTTTAATTACTCCCGTCAGCAACGCTTCTGTTTTGTGTGGGCGTCAAAGTTCACGGTTCTGGCTGGTGTTGCACGTTGTGACTCACTGGGACGGCAGAGAGCTGAATGGAACCGAGCCACCGCTGACATAGACTTTAGAACCCAGTTATGATTGGATATGTTCCATTTTTGTGTTTGTGCAGGTCAACACATCCTGATTTCATAAACCTAAACAGGTTCAGTTCTTATTCTGGTTGGGGGAAAGCCAAATATGCTGCTGGGATATTGTTTAATGTATATTTAAAACAAAGAGGGACAAAGTATTTTCAGTCCGGGCGCTGAGGAAATCAGGTCGACTAAGTCTGTGCTCTCTTTTAAGACACTTCTTAAAACACATTATCGGAGAGCTTTCCCTGATTTTATTAAGTTTTAAGTTCTATGTTTTTTTTTGTTGTTGTTTTTTTTTTTTAGCTTCTTGCTTTTTGTGTGACTGTCTACTTTTATCAATTGTTCTGTATGCTTATTGCATTTTAATTTTAATTTATTTTACCGGAAAGCACTTTGTAACATTTATTTTGAAAAGTGCCCTATAAATAAAATTTATTATTATTATTATTATTATTATTATTATTATTATTATATATGTCACAGTCCAAATTAAAATCCAGGTGGATTTTAAATCCACCTCGGCCAGATTACAATTTTGACTTGGTCTCCGCAGATTTTAAATTTGATTTAGCCTCGACCAAATTAAAATCCTTCTAATATCATAATGAGATTGTAATCCTGCCCGTCTGCTGCCAGAACAGACTGTGATGACACCAGAATGCAAATCCATCATTAGATTCTGTATCGTACATTTTATGTTTTGTCCTGAAACAATTAACATTTAGTACTTTCTTGGTTCTAAAACATTTCAAAAGGCAGAATGTCGTGAAATCAATCAGTTTGTGGTTAATTTAAAAACTGTTATAAATTACTAATAATTGATAAATGAAATAAAATGAAATATTCAGTGAATATTCATTTATGTTTGTTAAATATGTGCTTTCCTTAATGGCTATACAAAAATGAAAAAATCTATTCCAGATATTATAATTAGTGTGGTCAAATTTTAAATCTTCTTAGGCAGGTTTTCAATCTCTATTTGTTATAAGGATGATTTCAATTTGGTCGAGAGGAAATCAAAATTTTAATTCTGCATAGGTAGATTTAAAATTAGCCCAGGCAGGATTACAATCTCATGATGATATAAGGAGGATTTTAATTTGGTCGAGGCAAAATCTAAATTTTAAATCCGCCTGCGTTTAATTTGGACTGCGACACATACATCTTAACCCGGTTTCTGACCACAGCGACTTCCTGTTTCAGCCAAGTGACCAACAGAAACACAAACCAGATGTTGTTCCTCGTGACGTCGCCCAGTTTCTACAAGACTACGTCCACTTCCACCCGTTTCCTCTCGTCTCATGAACGGTTCACAGAACCCGTAAAACAAAGTCAGACATGTTCTCTCCACTCGGAATAACTCAACTCCAATATGATGACGCTCTCCCACCAGCCGCATATCTTCATCTATCGCTTCCTCATCCTACACAACAGCAACGTCGGTATTTCTTGTGGGTCTCTGCCGGCAATAAGCTGAATAGGTCAAATCCAACGCAGCATAATGGAATTTAATATCGCTCAGCAAACCATAAGCCAGAGCGGCATCACAGGAATCTGAACACACAGCACGCAGTAACCAGAATATTTATCAAGCATGTGGGGCTATGAATAACCAGACTTCTCTTTGCCATATCCTGAATATGATCAAAACCAGGATAAGCCTCTAAACCAGTATTCTGGGATGCATTTGAATGCCGGCGCTCAGTCTCTGAGCTTCTCCTGCACAAAACACCAACACATCACGCGTCCACTCACAGGTGTTCTCTGTGGCCGACTACACCTGTTGTCCGGACTGTGTGTCTGCATTAAGCAGAGCAGCGCTGCCAAAATGCAACCCTCTGAGCCAGCTGCCCAGGTATGTGCATTTGGTGATATGAAGAGGACAAGAAGATGAGAGAGTTTACACAAGTAGAGAAGAAAAGTTTATAGACGTAGTTTCATATTTGCATTTTTAGGGACTATGCGTGCTCATGTGTGCATATTTATTCCATCAGCATAGTGTCTGAACCACACTCCATGACAAAAAAAACAAAGGTGTAAATTTGTCCCAAGGAACAGGGGGATCCGCAAGAGCTGCTGTTAAGAATTAGCTCTGTTTGCTTAATTATTTTCTCGACGCCTGCAGGAATTGCAGTTGTTAGGCGTCAGCAAGAAAGAAGTTTAATTGCATCGCCAGGAAATATTTAGCATCTCTTTTTATTTGTGCAAAGCGATATCGTCCGCAACACTGAGGGGAGTTTTTCCAACAGTTGCAGTTATGCTATGTTGGCAGGAGGCCAAGTTTCAGGCTGGTAACTAAAGTTTTGCTGGATTAAAGCTGAAAGCTTAAATACACCTTATCAGGGAGTCTCTACACGTGTTTTTGAATGGACATTAGCCACACACACGTAGTGTTCAACACTTTTACACACACTCATGCACACAGCTGGCAACCAACAGGCCAGTCAGCAGTCTGCAGGAAAAACTTAAACAACATTTAGCAATGATGCAAGCTTAGCCGTCATTAGCATAATGTATTCCTTGATAATCGCTGTGCCTCCAGCTACGACGACTCTGCTTCATCACTAGCAGCTTGTGCAGCACACACACACCGACATGCACTTCTGCTGTGTTAGTTGAAGTTCCCGGGCCCGCGGCCGTGCGTCGAACCCAGCAGGGGGGCGGGGAGTGAAACCCCACGGCTGTGCTGAAGGGGTCCACATATATTTAAAACAATCATGAATTTTAATGGTAACCCACCGAGGGAGTCTGTTTTACCAGCCAGTCCCTCTCTCGCTTTTTCTCACTCTCACATACACTCTCTCCTCTTTGCATCTCTCTTTCCTTGATTCCTCTGGCAAAACCCAGGCAGAATTATTAATGCATGACATGAAAATGTAAAAACTAGCCCCCGGTGGCGACAGTGAACCGAAAATGGTGTATTAAAGGAAAGGGGAAGTGACAGCAGAGGAGAGGAGAAACAGAGAGAGAAGAGTGAGAGAAGGAGGGCTGGGGATCAATGTGTGAAATGGGAATTATATATCAGTCAGTCTGTGATGTCTGCTGTGTTGTCTTAACACTTAACAGGAGCGTTGAGGTGGGATAACACTCCTTATATCTGAGAGAAGAGGTACGGAGGAACAGCAACGGTACGAGAGGACTAAAAGAAATAAATGTAGTTACGTAAAAAGAAAAAAGCAGGAGGAGAGCGGTGTACTCACTGGACGGCGGTGGAGATGTGCAGGCGTCGGATGCCTGGTGTGGGAAACTGGCGAGAGTTGATGTAGGAAACTTTCCTCACGGCGGCGTTCATGTTCTCCAAGTCCTCCCCCTCCATCACCAGGATGGACTGAGCCGGGTTGAAGTGGAACTAAAAACACAGAAGAGTACATGACAAAATGTTAGCAGGGACGCACCCGTTTAAAGCTGCACGCAATCAGGGCTAATTGAAGAGGGTTGTGGGGCAACAAGGAGCTGCTCCTGTTCCTCCCACTCTCGTTCAATCCAGTTTTCTATGCTTTAGCACCACCTGCCTCAGGAGTTGCTGTGCGGTAATGTGATTAAACTTTAACTCAATTTCAAGCCACAGCCCCGAGATAAAATATTAAAGCAGAATCCATAGTAAAATTGCATTACCGGGTCGCTTTGGCCACCTGAGGGCAGCACAACAAGTTACACTGTAAATGCAACTCTTACATACGGTACTACCGGCTTGGGAACTTGCACCAGCTTGTTAGCAAACTGTTGTCAGTTTGCACTTCGAGCAGATAAAGAACAATGCAAGTACATTAGTCGAACCCAACTTGGGACACACGGTTGCTTTGTGAGGACCCTTTGAATGCATTGGGTGTCATATGTCAGCGTACAGGGCAGTTTGATGGACTAAAAACCTCTGAACATTACACACTGATGCCATGAGTCCAGGATGAATGCTGACGCCGAAACAGCAACTAAAAAAAAAAAAAAGCAAACAGCAGGTGAGAATGAAACTTATGTCACCAAATAATAAAAGCCCATGTGATAAGATAATGGGTTGACATTTTGGATAAAAGAAACCTTTGACTTGTACTCCCACCAGTGCTCCAACCTCCTTATGAGTCTCTGATAAACTCAAACAACATCTATTGGTTGTGGGTTACAACAAGCCTTTGTGTAGCTCTGAGTCGGTGGAGTTGTGGCTACTTAGCTGCTAAACGCTCCACTAGCCGTGGGCTGTAAAACCCAAACAATAAGCCGACACTAAACTGCTTTTCAGTGTTTGAAATTACAGAGCCTGGCAATAATTCTCCTGTTATGTCATCACGTCTACTGTCAAGAAAATGAACAGAGCAACTTTAAAACTCCTACCGTGTCAGCAGATGTGTAATTTAGTGTATTTATACACAGCAAGTGTGGGTCCCAGAGCAGTTGTTAGTAATGCAGCTTTGCTTCTAAAGAAGATTTAATAAAAGCGACCTGTGCTATGCAGCTTTGATGAACAGAATAACAAAACATCTTACACGAGATAACTTCAGCACTGGTTTGGCGAATGCTAACACCTTTCTCCTCGGCTCCAGCAGCTTTGTTTTCTATTCATTTCGTCGCACAGAAGTATGAACATCACTTTGCAGAGACCTGAAACTTGTTTGAATCGGGTGATCCATCAAAGCGAGCATCACGACGGCGCTGCGTTACCGTGCAACAGCAATGTCAGTGTGACTAAAGCAAACAGATCTGATGCTCCCTGTGATGGATCGCCTGTTTTAATGCACGTTCAGGCTTCTACAAATGGATTTTTATACTGTACTGAAGTAAATGCAAACCAGTGGCAGTGGCAAGAAAATGGCAGCGTGATAGTGCATTTAGTAGTCAATACGTTAAAACACTCGTACGGCCGTTTATGTGAAAGGACCAGAAAGTAGCTGGCGGAGTCTCCTCACAAGTACAGCTACCCAGAGGTGTGTGCTCTCCTGCAGGGTTTGATGGCAGGGATTTGTGGTCCTTCTTTCTTTAAAGAGGGTTTAGTGTTCTCCTGCTAGAACTGCACTGAGTGTCTCCCATTTCCTAAAACTGGGTCTCAGCAGCAGGGTGACACTACTTCAGCACTCCATGGGGCTCTCCATACAGTTCCTCTCCCCGTCATTTTCCCCTTCACACTCTTCCCTTCTGTCATTTTCTGCTCGCCGTCGCGATATTTTCTGTCTATCCACCTCTACCTCCCTCTGTCTTCCCCTCTCCGCCTGTTATTCTCCTCTGATTGTGCTGTGCCAGCCTTCCACCTGCTTGGCTAAATGCTATCCTTAAGCCTCCCGTGGACTTAAGGGAGCCAGATGAGTGTGTGGTTAAGAAGAAAATGAAATGGCTCTCAAAAGATAAACTGCACCGGCCCCAGAGAGGTTGTCCTCCTCTCCTCTGCCTCCTCCTATGCCTTATTTCCCCACATCATCCCACCTCGTCTCCTCAAAGGGCTGGCAAGCATCTCTTTTCTGCACCGTAGCACAGGAGCTCTACGGAGGGAGCTGCGGGAGTTTGGACTGAGGAGGAGCTGAGGGGAGGTGGTGGTGGTGGATATGGGGGCGGCTTTGAGTCTACACAAACCCCCATCCATCTTGTCTGCCCTCTATCTTCCACAGTGCAGGGAGATGGATTAGCCGAGCCGGTGTTGGGGGGGAGAGACGAAGAAGGTAGCAGAAGAGTTTCAAGAAAGCCAGCTGGTGATTTAGCTGTGGTGATTTAAAGAAATACTACTTTGTGTCAACTGAGATCAGAAAGTGTGTTTTTGTGGGTGTGCACACGCGACAGGAGAGTGTATGTTGAATTTACGCCCAGCGAGTTTTTCTTGCTGCCAGACTACGACTGAATGAACTCAATTTAAAGAATTCCTGAACCTTTTTTTTTGTGTGAAATCTGCCTATTGTAGACAGTTGAGAGGAGATGACTGATACCACTTGTGCGTCTGCCAGCAGCTGGTTATGTTGGCTCAGTAGAAAGCCTGGAAAAAAGGGAAGCAGCTTTCCAAACACTGTCCCAAAGCAACAAAATCTGCCTATCAGCACCATTAAAGCTTAATTATCGTGTGATAGCTCATTTGTTTAATTTGTGCTAAAACTGACGTGTAAAAACTTGCAGTTGTGGTTTCACGAGCCGCTGTTTACTTGGCCACATGCTGCAAGCTCCTGGGATGTCCTTGATTCCAGTCCTTATGCTAAGCTAATCTCAATTCAATCATTCATTTATTGGCAATAAAACACATTAAATTTCACATCCAGCACTTGCGAAGCGACGTTATCATCCAATTGGTCTCAGGCTTGTGAATTAATGTCCAATATTTGCTCTCTTTTAGCTTGTTAGCAACACCACAGTTCAGTATTTGTCTCTTTAGCTTCTGTTGTGTGGTTCGGTCCAAACAAGTGGCGACCTCCAGGTGCAAAGGATGTAGCCAGCGTGGAAACCCAAACCGCAGTTCCTCAAGTGTCCACTTGAGGCTGGTTCCAAAAGTGAGTCAATCCTCACTGACCCTCATGTTAAAGTGTCCAAATGGATATCAGAAATACACGTTTACAGCCCGGTACCAACATGGTTTTGCTCTCTATAGCTGCTGTACGGGGTACGTTTTTACACAACTCACTCCATTAAGTTGTGTTGAAGTTATGCATAGTTGAGTCACATGTGGGCTGATGTCACAGGACAGTCCATCGCCTGCCTCAGCTCGAGTCACGTTCCCCTCTATTTGCCCATGTTTGGATTAGATGGGAGTTAGGCAAAGTCAAGGCTGATGTATATTCCCACAATAGTGCCTGTCAGAGCAGCGTTCTGCAGATGCAGAGCTTAGGATTATAATGCAGAGGAGACATGCTTGCATGCATTCCTCCATTAAGCCAGCAGTGGCAGTGACGACGACACGCTGAAGATTCCTTTCAGTGTGATGAACAATTCATGTGTTTATCGTCACTGCTGATGCAACAAGATTTGGTTTCACTCCTTTTGGGTTCTGTCTGTTCTGTCCAAGGAAAAGAAAAACAACCGACACCCCTTTGCTGCCTACATTTCTGCCCTAAAGTGGCAGCACACAGCTTTGTTTAGACCCCGATGTGTCCAGCTCTCCAAAGCACCAAAACACAAGGTGGTAGCGTGCTTCAGTTTCATCTGAAAACATCACAATAAGAGCGGCAGAAGTAAACAGCAACAACAAAGGTACAGACCAGACACTTGGAAAACTCCCTCTAAAGCGTGTAAATTTGGGGAGCGTGGACATTTGGTGCACGTTTTGCCAAATCCTCTGGCTCCTACATACATTTTGTACGTTGCTGTTCCAAGCCTGGCTGACAGCAGCCCCAGTTTGTGCCTCTCACACGTAGCCGCTGGTTGCATCAGCGAGCCCGATAAACACCAGTGGAAAAAGGACAGTGTACCAGAGCAAGATTTATTCCTCTGCAGTGGCAGTAGGCACAACGCATGGGCCCACTGATAACTGTGCTGTATTCAGAGCTTAAAAAGATATTTAGGGCTGGGAACAGTAATGTTAACCGTGATGAAGAGCAGGGCTGTGTAGCTGCTGACGCTCCCTATAGAAACACACCAGTGAGCGCTGCTAGCTCAGGCACCCACACAGTGACTCTCTCAAGGGTCTGTAAATGTATTTTTAGCTTCACCAGTCTTCCCAGTGGAGACGCAGAGAGTCTGACAGCGGATCCTGACTGGTCTGACTAGCAGCTCTGTGCCCATGATGCCCCCAGCTCTGGTCAATCAGTGCCACTCTGTGTCCTCTAACCACATCTTCCTACAGGAATTGCTCCACTGCTGTATACTGTTTAGCAGAGGGCGTAGTTACCCTTTAACATACTGACGCGAGTGGCATCAATCATCTCATTAAGTCTGCTTGATTGTCAACAATCTCCCTTAAGGTGGGTTTCACAACATCGCGGACAGATTTATATACAGGCAGCTTATTTCCAGCAAAGTATGGCGAGAAAATGTCATAAGAGAGAAAATACATGGTAAGGAAAATACAGGAAACTCTTAAGTGGTGGTCCTGCTGTTTTAAGTATGGAGAAGCGATAATGTTTCGACGTTAATGGGGAAGGTAACAGCGCTATCATGTACTGCTGTAGAACCTGTAGAGATAATTCTAGATCATGACAAACAATCCGTGTGTGTGTGACGTATGTAGGGATATGCATTGACATGTTCATGTGGCTACAAAGTGGTGCATATTATGTTATACATACATACAATGCATTTTATAAATACACAGACTGTGAACACCTTCTCTGTCTCTTGACCATGAACAGATGTAATTTGCACAAATGTTGGCTTTTTCAAATAACTTCAAATGAGACCCCTCTGGTTTTGTGCACATCGTCAACGTGTCCATATGATATTTTTCCACAAGTCAAGGCTGACTAGGCTCAGCATGTCCACCTTCAAACTGCAGTGTCCTCATGACAGTCTAAAAAAACACAGATTCAGACGTCAGGAGAAACTTCAGGGATCATTTTTGTTGTCTTGCAGGATTGGGATTTCTGCATCATTATGTTTTCTTTGAATGTGCATGACTGAAGTACTCCAGTATCATAGCTTGTAGCGTGGAGTAGTTTTACAGTGTCTGAGCAGAGCTGTAGGTGAGATGGTGAGTGAGTGAGTGGGGCAGGGACTTTGAAGATCTTAGAGGCACAGCTAAGCCACTTTAAGGCAGCAGGGGATCATTTTAATGGAAAAAACTTCCAAATATGTAGAGACAGAGAGTTGAGCTTTTAGGAATTAAATCAATGACTGGAGAGGAGCTTTAATGACTATCAGCTGTTTGAATTAACCAGAATGTGTTACAGTCCGCCTTTTGGAGAACCTCCTGCATCTCTTGCTGCATGTGCGCGCTGGTTTTTACCTTTATATTCTTATCCAGGCTTTCGAGGGAGTTGATGTCCAGTCCCTCTTTGCAGGCCTGCAGACAGGAAATGACTTTCTGACTCTCAATCTTGCCTGGTCGGATGGTCAGTCCAGATAGGCTCCCCCGGAAGTACTGGGTGAACCTGGGCTTGGTCACCTCCCCACCTGTCCAGACAAACACACACACATTCAGTAAAACAGTGCATTGAATACCTTTCCTAAGCTTATAGCACATAACATGCTGGCTTTATGGTGACACTTTCTCTTGTATTGTATTTGTTGTGGTGATTGCAGTAGCCAAACTTGACAATGACACCTTTAAATGCAAAGAACAGAACCTACTTGAAGCAAACAGGACAAAGTCGACACTCTTTCAGCTGCATTATGGTCATTTGGATGAACCAACGCTAATGCTCCATTTTCTATGCAATCATTACAATAGGTCATGCAAACATTTCTGGGTTGTGGTTAATTTACTGTAAATGACCGGTTCGTGGTCCCTTACTCATTACAGTATCATCGAACTAACAGCGACCTTGTCCAGCCTTTAATTATGAGTCCTAATGACCCAATAACGCTTATAATTGCCTCAAAGATGCATGTTTTGTGTCCCCATCCTGTGATTAAGCGGCAGGGTGTTGCTGTAAAAGTGCAAAAGCTACTCAGCCGGCCCATTCAGGCTAAATAAAGGTAAGGAAAATGTCGACATATCTAAAGCCTGTCCTCTGAACTCCATAAAGGCCAAAACTAGCAAGAGGAGTCTCCAAACCACTCATTAGCTGAAAGGTTACTAGCTGTGGGTATCAAAACTTCACCTTTGCTTTCCGTTCCTTCCTTTCATTTACCTCCTCCTCTGCTGTTCTCTAATTCTGGCAGTAATCCACCAAAGCACTAAAGCTATAGCGTTTGTCTTAAAAACTCCAAACTGCTTCATTCATCAGCAGCATTTAGACGATGAGGTGGAGCAACGACTGATGGGCAAGGTACACAGCAACAAAACCGTCTTCCTCTCCCCATCAATTTATCTGACCGGCCTCTCAGCGCACTCCTCTGACACCTTCTGTGCTCTCGTACACCTGCTCCCCAGTGATTGTTGGAGGCGAGCAGCGAACAGGAGGGTTTTTCTATCGTCTTTTCAGAGTTATTTTTCCACAGTTTGTAATGTGGGTACAGTCATTACCAGAAGCCAGCATGTCCACATAACGTCCCATTGTCCGAGTGCCGGCAGCATTCAATCACTGAGTAGATACGGCAAATTAGGGAAGCGGTCCAGTCAGTTAATAGTCTTAAGCCCGGCTGTTGTAAACAGCAACCGCCAGCACGGAAGGAAAAGCAGAAGCACTCGATTGCTCAGATGTCAATGCATTTCACCACCTCTGCATTGTACGTATATTCTTCATAGATTTCTAAACAAGATGGAGGAGCACAGTGGAAAGTATTGTGCTGCTCTAAACTGTCTTCTAACCTCAGAGCCAGCTGATAGCAGTTCACCACCAATGTCCAGTACACACCTTTCTTAACCTTTTTACTTGGCTGAGGTATCACCTCCAGTTGGAAAAGACATGGCCCGGGTCCTGGGTGTGATTCCAGATATAACAGACTTTATTAGGTCAAGTATCTCTTTGCTGCCAAGCGACTTGGACTGCCTCAAACTGTGCATATGGTGAACAGACTGCAGCAATCTTTCAACCTCTAGAGGCTCCTTGTACAATTTATATGTGGTGCAGCTAGTTCTGGTATTTTTTTTTTCTCTCTCTCATCACTACAGTGGAATCAGTCTGCCTTACCTCTGCACACCGCAAGGCTCCGCTCAAAAATTCAAAATGTCATCTCATTGGCAGTGGCTCAGTGCACTTTTTAATGAAAGCTATGCCATGCTAGTGGACAAACTGTACGGTCCTGCTCTGTAGCCGCTGCAGACAGGTGTCTGTGGCACAGCCTCAGGGGTAATAAGTGGGCGCTGGAGGACCCGTGGGTGATAGATGTGGTGCAGGACAAGGCACTGACAGAGACATTTGTCTGAGTTGGTTGCTGTGCTGCTCCCCCCCTCATGAGACCACTTCATGTCTCAGGAGTGTTAAGAGTAAGACACGAGTGTTTCGCCCATTTGTGCTCGACCTTCAGGACCTAAAAGTCTTCTAATCACACAGTGGTGACATAGAGGAGACATCCTGGTAGACCTCTGCATCAATGGGCCAGAGGACTGTCAAAGAAATCCAAAAGTTTTGCCTCTTTACTGGGCCTGTCCACATGCCAGCCACTCGGTGTGTGCATGTTCGTATGTAATACACTGAACTGTTCTACTCTTTGAAGCAGGCAATCCAGTTAATGACTGAAGAGGCAGTCCTATATTTTATCGTAGCTGGAGTTGGGAGAGCCCTTAATTCAAAACCTTCAAGCGCTTGACTCAGGCTCCCCTCATTCCCTGCTAATGGTACAGGCACATCTATCACCGCCCTAAGTGATGTATGTAGGCCCTGAAAAGCTCAGTCAGCACAGATGGAGACACAACTGACCACTGGTGGAAGCACTTTATCATGCCTTACTTTCCTGGTGTGAAAACGTGACAGAAATGGGGTGCAGTGACCGCAGCCCTTCAAGTTAGAATCATCCCCGTGATTACTGACCTGCAGCTACATCGTGCACAATGACTAGTCAGATAGAGCTCCCTTATCACCCCTGGGGCAGACAACAGAGGCAACAGAGTCCCACCAGTTGATGTGATCTACCCAGGGGATCTTATCAGCCCAGTGGCTTGTCATCTGCTTGTCTGCTCTCCCACATGGGAGACTGATGAAGCCTTTTTCTTGACGGGGTAGATGGAGATATGTGAGCAGCTATAAAAATTCAAACGCCCGAGCTCTCCCTGTTAGTTCAACCTTTTTGTCGGCAGCCCCTCAGTAAGTGTTTTTACAGTCCATGAATTTACCCCCCCTTTGCATGCTTGTGTGGTACTTTATGCCCTCATGCACCTGCTCCCAAGTTCCTGGGAGAGGGTTGGAAAAGCAAGCAGGAAAAAGTCTCTTTGATGTTCTTCTTACACTCACTTTTTCTTCTTTATTTTTTTGTCTTGCCAAGAACTAACCGTTCACCCAAACTGCAACTGCTTTGCCAATCTTAAGACAGATGCCTTCCTAGTAGCTGCTAAGCTTTTCCAAAACCAAAAACAGCAACAACAGCAGTAAACAAAAGAGGCTTCGGCATGCAGTGTATTTTTAAATGCAAGCTGCGGCATGTTTGACGACTGAGCTTAATACCGACAGGTCAAGAGTTAGCATGTCATTAAGGAACTACATGAGTTTGTTGGCAGGTTACATAAAAAAAAAAGCCTCATTCATAAATAGCACATGTGTAGAATACAAGGACTGCAATGCACAAACAATCCTGGTTCTCGATTTCCACGTCTCCTTCTTTGATGAATCATGGTGAGGATCTGGGTAAAGGGTCCACATGGTGAGGTGGTTCTATGTCATCCACACCTTTATAATTCACCATTTAAAGAGGTGTAATTGAACTTCTTGCTGACTTTTGAGTTGCTTTGGTTTGCACATGTTACCCAAGTTCTATATTCTCCAGAAATCATGTGCTATGTGAACCCACTGTGCGTAGAATTAGAATAGAATTAGAATTAGAATAAAACTTTATTAATCCCTTCGGTACAAGACCTCAGGGAAATTGCTGCACCAAAAAACAACACAACACCAACATAAAATCAGCAACAAAACAACAGCATTCAAAGTGCAAATCAAATCAATCAAATCCAAATCAAATCAGCATTCAAACTCAATAGTTTATTTACTTATATTCATTATTATTTATTTACTTCTTTATTTACCATCACAGGGTGGGAAGGCAACATCTCCAGCAGCAGGTTATTCTAAAATACGTGATGTATCTGAGGAATATTCACTGACACAGTCCTACAGCCCAATCTGTAGCCGTCCTATGTGTAAATATCCATGTCTTATAGGCTCTAGGTGTTGAAGCTGTGTTACTGATCGGGAGGTAAAGGGTTCAAGCAGCTTAGCTTAATTAAGTAGCTACAGGCTGCTAACAACCTGCCACTTGTCATTCTGATATCACTCATTGCAGTGACTTAGAGCATCGTGTGCTGTGCAGAAAGCTTAAGAGCTAAATGATCACCTAGTTTATGTTCCTAATGTTGTATATTCATAAAATGTATGCGTTACCGTGTTTTTGTGTGGTGCAGCAGGGCCACACTGGTCGAACTTATCCTCAGACAACTGGAAGTTCAGTTCAGTCCAGTAACCATGCCTGCTTTGCATATTTAAAGCCACATCCTTCTAAGTGCTCGCTGATGCTCTGCCAAGTGCCAGATAGTGGAGAGAGCCGAGCCTATCTCATAAAACCACAAGGTCACATTTGGATACACCAAACCATGCCAGAGCCATTCTTTGCTGTTTCTTCATGCTTCACCTGCTCTTCCTTCTTAACTCAGTTACTATTTTCTTCCCCTTTTCTTGCCCTCTCTTAAGATGTCCACCTATCCACTTAGTCCCAGTCTGACAGATGTTATCAATTTAGGCTGCGGCCAGAGACACCATTAAGGGTCCCAGACAGAGGATAAAAAAAGAAAAGCAGAGGCGAGGGGATTACTGAGACGCTGCAGAGCGGGAATGATACGGGTGATAAAACCGCTGATCATTCCACTTTACAGAGACTGGTCTTTACGTGGTGTCAGCTCTCTCTGGCCGCTCCTCGCTCGCTCTATAGATCTTCACTCTCCTTTATTTGCGTCATTTCCAAAACAGCAACAGATGAGAGCGGAGAGGCATGGGTGAGCTGGAAATAGCATCGTTACTTAAGCGTAAGTGTGAGAGATGCGAGGTTTCACACTTCCTGTGTGATTTATTGTCGTGTATCAATGCCCGCGAGCGTATATTTATTCGATATACTGCACATACAGCTATATTTCTGATTCACTTTGCACACGTGTGTGACCATCAGCGCCTCTCCCTGCTGTGATGAGGGAAGCTGGGGAGACAGGGCGGCCCTGTGTGATTACACACTCGAGGAAAGAGGAGAATGAAGCAAGATGAGTGTGTTCCTCTTTGCTATCTGACTGCTACACACTTCTGAGCAGGAACACTCTCCGCCGGGTCAGAGGGTAAATATAGGCTGACTGAGTGAGAAGTGCACAGCCAGCACTTACTCTCTGAGGTGAGGAAAGAAGGTTAGGCAGGGATCAAACACTTTTATTGGAAAATAGGTGAGAGTGAAAATGTGCAAATGCGCACAGGCAGCCGAGAAGCTTTATTGTTGCATTAAACTAACAAGTTTGAAGGACAACGTGTGTTTTATGCACATCTAGTAGGGTTAGCTATGTAGTGCATACTTACAGGTTCATTTTGAAGGACTGTATGTTTGGATCACACATGTCGACATCTACTATCCTCCACTACTACTGCTGCCTGTTTCTGGGTCTATCAGGGTCTTAAGCCATGTTTACACCAGAACCAACCCTGCTTGTCAAAATGCTCATTTATTTCAATGGAGCCTGTCTAGTCACACAGCAGGGATGCCAGTGCAGAAGTCTCCAAGAAAACAACACAGGGTCACCACTTGACATTTACGGCTTCATCTGGCGACATGCTGAACCGGCCGATCACATGCCTGCGAGCACACAGTCTCTGTACATACTGTGCAATATGAACACAGCGCAGTTTGCCTCCAAGCTGCTGTAATGAAGGATAAAACAGTTGTCACAGGGACAGCTTTCCAGAGTTGTAAATATTGATTCCAAGTAGTATAAACCACTGCAGCTGACAAGCTTTCTAATTCACGTATCTGCTACACAAACATCCCAGACGTACCTTCCCTGCATTCCTAATTAAACGTATTTTCATTTCAGTATGCATACATTGGATTTTGTGATAATATTGCACCTTAAGCTTTAACCGCCTTGCTCACGTATCCATCACAGCCTGCAGTGCCAAATGAGCTCTCGTCTGTCTGCACTCCCCTCGGTGGCTTAAGTCTGTCTTGTACTTGCGTGAGACACCGTGACATATGTGGTGGATCTTCTGCAGCACAGATTGTGGGTCAGAGGAGCATGTTGGTTTGCATACTGCTAAATGAGACCGGATGTTGTGGCACATTCTGGTATTAATGGCATACAGCATTTCCCATGCTATGTATAGAAGCATACTAAACCTTTTTTCTGGCTCGCTATAAACCATGGGGGCATAGGGGGACCCTTCACGTCTCTCCTGCACCTGAAGCATCATGCCTCCATCAACGCAGCACACTCGAGCTGATTTTGGGCTGGTTATGGATTAGTCCTGGTCTGTCGCGTTTCACAGTGAGTGAACATGAAGTAGTGCCAGAGTGTATATAAAAGATGGAAACAGTGACGCTACCTGCAGATGTGGGGAAGCGTTGCCATTCTGAGGCCTCGAGTTTTACCACTTTGCCGTCGCCTTCTTGCTCTTTTGAAACCGGACATGAAGACCAAAGGTAGATCTGACAGAGAACTGTCAATCACTAAATTTTACCCTCCTTTATCATCTATTCTACTCTAAACGGGATCATTGTTTACAACATTAACATCGCGCTGTGTTGAAGGAAACTTGAAACAGCGACTGAGACCATAAACTCAAGTGGGTTCCTTTTCTCAAAGCTTTCTATACAATCGTTTCAGGGCTCTATTAAGCTACGAAAACCTTTATTCAGCGTCATCTTCAGACGCTGAAACTCTCGTACTCGTATAAACTGATTCCCGTGTGTTTGCAGCCGCTAATGAGCGAATGAGGCGGGTTTAATTGCGATTTTTACAGACTGAGCGATGCCCTAAAGTCTTGTCACAGCACACCAGAATGGCTTCTTTGGATAAATATATGAAATATGGTAATTCTAAATTAAATTCATTGGCTGTGGTCAGGACAGAATCTGTTTCCATTAGACAATGCTGACTGGCCAGTTAAGTGTTATGAACCGTGAAATTAAATCATTAAATTGAATTAAACACAGCAGAATATCACTGTACTGATTAGAGCTGACAAATCTTTTTTTATTTACTCCGCCATCACCCTCTATCACGCCACGTCTTGTCTGAGCTCTAAATCGTCATCGGACTGTTCCTCTGTGAAACCAATTACTAAGCAACGAAAGGCAGAAATAACCAGTTATGCAAGGGGTTCGCTTTCTTTTCCCTGCCTCTGAAAACACATTTAGAGCCGAAGCTTCAGGAGTCAGTTAGACAATAAATGAGCTCATCTCTGCAACATGTTTGCAATCAACATGCCGGACACTTAAAAGCTCGCCGCTTTGAAAAGGCAATCTGCTGCGGCTAATGGCTTATGTTGGGATTTCGGTATCGCCTTTACGAATCTTTATTGCGGCTTAGCCCCCGACTAGAAAAGCAGAAATAGTCTCTGAACTCCCTTCTCTATTCAAGACCCTTTTAATCCCGCTAAAGGCATACAATGTTCAATGAAAGGGACGGGAGGGGGAGGAGGAAGAGGAGGAGCGCTGTGGGGAGGTCGAAGATGAAAGCGACGCGAGATGACCTGCTCCTGCGCCGCCAAAGAGAGACGTCTTTATCTGAGGCTAAGCATCGCCGAACAGTCTCATTTGGGTTATCAAATCAACGGTATGCCGCACCGTGTTGAAAAAGTGCCCTTTGTTCTACCCTTGTGCAATTAGTGGCAGCTATCAGTTTGGAGGACAGTTTAATTGTACGCCTTCATTCACACTCGTTCAATCGTTTGTCAAAAGCAGGCTAAGTGCTCTTCTTAATTACATTGTTCATTCAAGGCCAAAGAACATGTTCCGCTCTCAGTGACTCCCTTAGTAGTAATACTTCAGCAATATTATTCTTGAACTTTCTCTCGTACAGAAGCAGCCGAACACCCCGGATACTTCAAATGACTGTGACTTTGATATTAAAACTTTAGCTTCATTTGCGCTCTTCTTCCTTTCGCCGCCCTCAGGATGAATGAAAGAGGAAAATGAAGCGGACACTTTGGAGCGACCGTCATCATCATCAGCGCTGCCCACTCACCTTGCCAGCAGGCGCCCACCGTGAGCTGCACATCAATCTGCGAGGGGTGGATGGGCCAGTCGTCCGTCACCAGGTAGGGGTCGTAGGTCACGCCGTCCACGTAGAGCGTCACCACCGGGAACTCCACGTTGATGACGTAGTAGTGCCACTCCTTGTCGCATATCTGAGAGACGGGGAGACAAAGAGGGTCACGAATGGATCCTGAGCTCGAACTAAAAAGTCGTTCAGGAAAGTCAAACGTATCCTAAATGATAATGTGAATATTATGCAACACTTGCGGTTAAACTACTTCTAACTCTCCAAGCCCCGAGCAGGTTTGAGGTGTTTTTTTTTCTTCACATTTTCACTCCCCGTAGGCTCATTTTTCACTGCAATCTAAAGTCCTGCACCTCTATGGAAAAGGCACAACTATGGCTAGAAGTAGAAGGAACTAAAACAGGTGTTTTGTGCAGCATGACACAGGTAGAACGTCATAAATCCTAAAAGAAAACAACAACAACACACAAATCCATATAAACCTGCTGCCCAAAGGTGCTACCAATACATATTTTCCTCCTCCTCCAACAACTTGCTGACAATTTACTCCACTGTACATCATTTTTAAGCCAGGCCATATCCTTTGTATTGCTAAAGTAGTCTCTATCTACCTCTCAGTCTCTCTAAAGTGTTTCCATGTTTGTCTACTCTGTGCAATCCAGCAGACTAGTTCCTGAATTTTCATCACGACTGTCAGTCGCAGCTGAGCCAGTCATGGCCTCGAGGGAAGCAGAACGATTATCTTTGGTGAATTTTTGAATGTGAGGTAAATTAAATAGATGCTGTTAACATATTACAGTTTTGAGCTTTGATTTGGGTCATTTTTCTGACAGAATCACACATGATTAGTTCAAGGGTCACCGGAAAAGCCAACAAATGCTGGCCTTGATAACGATTTTCTTTAATAGCAGCATGTCTTTCAAATCCATGGGTGGTTTTGGGGGTTTCAGAGAGTCAAAGAAGCTGCAGAAAAAAAAAACCCTTTCATCCTCTTTCTTGATGAGAGTACGTTAAATATGAAGCTACTGCAAACACAGCAGCAGAAGAGCTCGATGTTTTCCCATATTTGGTGTTTTCATGATGATGATGATGGCGGTGGTGGTGGGTGTTCGTTTGGGTTGTAATCTGGTAAATGTGAGGACCACAGCATGATGACTAACAGCTTTTTATTCATCAGACCCGCTGCTGACCCCTTGTGCTTTACATGGATGCATTCATTTGTTTTTCATTTGGATGCTTTTCTTCATTTGTCTTCTGTGCCGATGTCAGAAAGAAAAACCTACGATTTATACTAAAACAAAACTAACTCGTGTGCATTTATAAACCACATTGAAATAAAGGCCCAAGTACAACCTGAGCGCAAACAAGTGAGTCTTTCTGTTCACCACTAATTGCATGAAGAAAATGACAGAAGAAGCCTCGGCACCCAGGATGTAAAAACACTTTCACATTAAGCATTAAGCGTGAACGAGTAGGAAATCAGTTTGTCGGGCTCCATAAAGACGGGAGCGCGTTCGAGAGCGTCAGCAAGTTATGGAGCATGAGCACAAACACAGCTGCACCAGTGGTAAACGGGAACAGAAGAGCCACATTACCAATAAGCGAAGGATCCGTCACTGTCCTCGAACATTTCGCCATGTAGAATTCGCTTTTTGTGCAGCCTTGCTTTGAAAAATAGTCCCATAAATGTTTGTGGCTTGGCACAAGTACTGACTGTGGAAACTGGTGGTTCAATGACAGACAGCGACAGTGTGAAGGATACTGCATGAAGTAAACCTCTATGGATGATAGCCAAGGGAAAAGAAAAGAGAAAAAAACACTGCTCACAACAGGACAAAAAAAAAAAAGAACATGAAAAGAAGCCTGATGAACACTGGGCAGCTCATTCTTTGGCCAGATGAAAATGAATTTTTGTGGTCCAGCATGTTCTGCACGGACCGGACCGGGACGACCACACTGACTGCATTGTGCATTCTGCAGAACACTGCGGCGTTGACGAGATTCGGGGCTGCACGGGAGGAAAAGGTGCGAAAGAGATGACATTTAAAGGTGGCGCCGTGAATGGAAGTTTGTTTACCAAAATACTGAATAAAAGATGACTCCCAGCCTCCAGAAACTTGGCAGGAGAGGAATTTTCCAACGTGATAATGATCCCAGAAGAAATCACATGAGAGTTTTAAAAGTGAAAACAATGACCCGACCCAGTCTGTCCCTTGATTTTAAACCCGGGAGCATTTTAAAGGCCGAGCAGCAAACCGATTCATCAGCCGGAAAGAATCATCTGTGTAGAAATCTCTAACATCCGTCTGCGGCGGAGTGATGTGTCACGGACGCTTCGGAGGGTCAAACCTGTCTCAAGAAATAAAACATAAAGGACTGGAATCTCACTAACCTCACTTTTACCTGCAGTTGGTCCTTAAATACGACCCTTTCATTATATTTGAATCATACCATCTGTTATTCAGATTATTTTGGCCACATTCGTAGGCCGGATTGATGTTCTTTTAGCGTTTTGTTGACATTCACTGAGTGTGTTCTCATTTTATTGCATCCTGGATTGATTATGTAGAATATTACCTCATACATGACCTCTTTAATATGTCAAGATTGAAGTTTGAAGCATTATATGTGTCTCAAACATTCCCGGTACATGGGACACTACCAGTATAAACTGTTTATGTGCTACATACAGCATACTTAGTGGATGTGGAGGGATTTCATCTGTAACTGTTGAACGGCAGCATGATGATGCTTGGAGACGACAAAACGTTTTGCTGGCAAACATAAGAAACCATTTGTTTGCAGTCTCCAAAATAAAAAGCAGCCTCCAAAAGAGGAAAAAAACAAAAGAAATGGGATTAATTTGAAGGACGAACCTAGCAACTGTACTAGTTGACAGTTAGCACAGTGCTGGGTTGTCTCTCCCAGCATGTAGGGCCTGTGGACTCCAGTTCAAACTGGTCAGCCAGGTCAGAACTGAAGGATGAAGTTGGCAAAGCTAACAACAAATACACACAATTTTCTTAAAGTTCTCCCAACGACAACGTCTAAACTCATAGATGAACCCTCAGTCATTGTTACTGAACCTCAACAGAATATTCTATAATAGTAATTAGTTATTTCACATCCTCGCTTCAATCATATTTCAGACCCCACATGTATTATGTGTTAATATAACTTTTGAGATGTGCTTTCAAAAGACGGCGTCCACAAATGACAAACTCTGATAACTAGGACCACACAAATGAACTGACTCTAGCTGCTGAAGTTATGCTTAAATAGCAGAAAAACCACAAATAAACGGTGTGACTTATGTCCACCTTTCTACACAAATGAGACAAGCATGTGGTGAGGCAGAGAGCTGCTGCTTTCTGACAGTAACTCTCTACCTGTGTACAGATTACCTGAAGCAACAAGTCACACAAAAATACAACTAGTTGTTCTGTCCCCCGAAATGATCCGTATTACAGTCTGAATGTTAATCAGTTCAAAACAAGAGCAACAGGCTCCAGACTGCTGCACTTAATGAACAATATCGGATCCTCTGGTATTAAATTCCTCTGTGTGGTGGTGTCAAGGTGCAAAACTTCCCATAAAAGACGATGAAAAAACAGCCTTTATGCCATTAGCTCGCACAAAGAACAGACTCGCAGTGCTGAAAAATATCACAGGCCTGGTGTTTCTCAGAAAACACAGAGCTCCCTGATCAGAAGGAAACATTTCTGCCGCCATAAACTGCTCGTACTTATCAGTGGAAGCTCATATGTATGTTGTAGATGAAAGATTGACGGTGATGTGAGCGGCCTCCGTCTGTGTGGTAGATGTCACTGCTAGGCGTTAGCTTCTGACTCTCTGCCACGATTATTTATTATTATTTATTTTTAACCTTCATATGTGAGCAGAAAAAAAGCATAAACACACACTGCAGAACACACCACATGCACAGTTCAGGCCGTCTGTCTCCTTAAATGACCCGCTCATCCTTTGCTCTGTAAGTCCTTCTAATTTTACATAAAATTAATAAAAGGTGAGGAAACCTTTTTTTTGAAACATAGAAGTCTGAATTATTTTAACTTTTTTTTTTTTTCTAACACCCAGAATAATACAAAGAGAATTTAGAAAATCAAATGTCCTCTTTCACCTCCTGAGATCATTTTGTTCCGGTGCTGGAGAACAGATGTATTAATTCTTGGCTTGGGAAGTTAAAACTGAATCATTTCCTTTGTGCTAAATGCCCGCTGAAATGCATTAGCACATCACCTGTTTAACCTCCTCTGAAAAATGCTTGACTGCGCCTCTCTTCAGCGCGCTTGACCGTTTAGCCTGCCTTCGCTGTGCATTTTAATTGATTGCGGCGGCCCACTCACGGCCGTCTGTCTGTCTCTCTCGGCTTTAGGCTTCAATCTTTACCTCGGCAGCGCCGCCAGCACTCGTCGGGCGGCGCTTCACCTCTTCCTCTCGGCTCCTCTGATACAACCTGGGAGAGTCTTGGAACACTTAGCCTTGGGTAACCTCCCTCTCTAATGAAGAGCGCTGCGCAGAATGCTTATTAACACCATGCTAGCGCGGCAGATGGGAGCTCTAATCAATCCGGTTCATTTTCCCTGTTATTGAGGTGCGAGCTACAACATCTGGCCTATTGGTGATCATTCGGCACAGCTGCTTAACACATATGCAGCGTGTCGATCTGCTGAGTCGGTGCTCGGAATCGTTGAGGGGATAATCCGGTTGGGGTTTTGATGGTGCTGCAGATGCGAATGAAACTGATGAGACCAACTTTGATTAGCCAGTTAGGACTTAAGGACGCAGCTTCTTTGCATTATGCAGGTTGGCTGAATGTGATTGTGACGTGTCGGCTCGTTCTCTGATTCCTTCACACGTCTGTTGCAGGCGTGTTTTTAAATCTCATTACTCGGCTGTCTGATGTGATTCAACCTATGTACACACACTAATCCTTCTGACATTTACACATGCAGACGTCTTCTCTTTCTGCCTTTTGCTCTTCAGTATTTCAAAGCGAGCTCAGGTCCATATGGGATCCGAGCGCCTCGTGGGTGACTTCCTCTCGCAGGCTTCAAAGGGGAAATGGCACAGAGTTGTTGCCCAAGAGGAGGCTGCTTGAGCTGGGCTGCCTTGTCAGCTGGAGATCCCTCTCACGGATAGAAAGAGGGAGAGAATAACGTGGCCACACATGTCAACGGAAAGTACAGAAGCCGTGTTATATTCTCAGCAGCTGTAGAGACTTGAAAAAAATAAAAATAAAATTAATTCAAACAGTTTAAATTAGTAAATATTTGAAAATCATTCCAGCCAGATGGAATTAGCAGTACAGTACAGTAATCAGCAGTACAGTTCTGCAATTTTTAGTCTTAATAATACAAGCAATGACTAAAATAGATTTTCATTTGTACAATTAAGTCTAATAATTGAACTAATTGCCGCTGTAGAGCATTTCAAAAGCAGCAACTTGTGAATATGAGATGTTTTATGAGGGTTTCAACAAAAAAAACATCTTTTAGATCAGCCCCTTCTTTTGTCAGTAAGATGGTACATATGGCATGAATTGATGGATGGATGGATGGATGGATGGATGGATGGACAGTTGGATGGATTGATGGATTATGGATGGATGGATGGATGGATGGATGGATGGATGGATGGATGGATGGATGGATGGATGGATGGATGGTTGGTTGGTTGGATGGATGGATGGGTAGATGGCATGACCTCGCAGCTTGTTTTGTAACTAATTAGGGTCTGAGCACTACAGTGGGTTGGACCCTATTGGAACTGCTGAGTATTATTATTATTCTTCAGCTGAAACAAACAGATTTTTGAGGGCCTAAACATGCACGAACACTCACCAAAATCTCCACGCACATCAGGACTGTCGAAAAATTTGATATTTTAAGGGACTTGGACATGTCAATGCCAAAATGGCTCCACAGCGCCACCTTGAAAATTTCAAAATTTCAGTTTACATTTGACATTTTCAATTACTTCACATTAAATTGTAGAAATTTGTTTTTACTTTCACGCTTTGTCCAAACAGCCAAAGCATATTGACTATCCTGTCTTGGATTCAGTGTTGTAAAGCAGTAAAAGTGGACGACTTTTATAGACCCTGTGTATCTGGTCAAAGGTTCTCAGTGGTGTGACAGAGACCTTTGAATCTGGGTGGAACCACACTGTAAAAAACATCCAGCGACAAAACAACTGTGACGATCTGGCAGCAAAGGTGTCAGAAAAAAAACATTAACATTCAGGGAAATAATGTGATGTTCAAAAACTGTGAAAGAAAATATCTGTAGAATAACTAAAGAAGGAAAATCAGTAAAGTAACAGAAAATTGTTTTAAAAAAACCGAAAAGTCCGAAAGGGTAAAAAAACGTCGATGTTTTACAGTGACGGTGTTTTTACAACACGACAGGAGACCAGAGAGCTGACTGATCTCACTTCACTGAAAGCTGCTGCTCAGACCAGAACATGGCTCAGAGAGGATCTAACCTGACGTCAGAGAACTTTTCTTGTTCCATCTGTCTGGACCTGCTGAAGGATCCGGTGGCTCTTCACTGTGGACACAGCTACTGTCTGCACTGTATTAAAGCCCACTGGGATGCAGAGGACCTGAAGGGAACCTACAGCTGCCCTCAGTGCAGGAAGACCTTCACACCGAGGCCTGTCCTGGAGAAAAACGTCCTGCTGGCAGAGCTAGTGGAGGAGCTGAAGAAGACTGGACTCCAAGCTGCTGCTGCTGATCACTGCTATGCTGGAGCTGAAGATGTGGCCTGTGATGTCTGCACTGGGAGGAAGAGGAAGGCTGTCAAGTCCTGTCTGGTCTGTCTGGCTTCTTACTGTGAGATACACCTTCAGCCTCACTATGATTCACCTCCATTAAAGAAACACCAGCTGGTGGAGCCCTCCAAGAACCTCCAGGAGAACATCTGC
>NW_007578333.1:50548-59819 GCF_000690725.1 Stegastes partitus
CTGAAGCAGCTCTCAGAGACACCAGATCACAGCCGCTTCCTCCACGACTACCCCTCAGTGTCAGCACTCAGTGAGTCCACACACTCATCCAGCATCAGCATCCGTCCTCGGAGACACTTTGAGGACGTGACAGCAGCTGTGGAAGAGCTCAGAGATGGACTCCAGGACGTTCTGAGGGACGCATGGACAAACATCTCACTGGCCATCACTCACGTGGATGTTCTACTGTCAGAATCAGAACCAAAGACCAGAGCTGCATTCTTACAATATTCACGAGAAATCACTCTGGATCCAAACACAGCAAACAGACATCTGTTATTATCTGAAGGGAACAGAAAAGTAGAACATATGGATGAAGATCAGCCTTATCCTGATCATCCAGACAGATTCAATGACAGGTTTCAGGTTCTGAGTAACGAGAGTCTGACTGGACGGTGTTACTGGGAGGTGGAGTGGGGAGGAGGAGAAAAAATTCATGTAGCAGTTTCATACAAGAACATCAGCAGAACAGGGAGTTCATCTGGATTTGGATTCAATGACAAATCCTGGACTTTAATTTGTTTCACCCACAGTTGTGTATTTTGGTACAACAACACTAAAACTCATACCTTTGGTATTCCTTCCTCCAGAGTAGGAGTTTACCTGGATCACAGAGCAGGTGTTCTGTCCTTCTACAGCGTCTCTGACACCATGACTCTCCTCCACAGAGTCCAGACCTCGTTCACTCTGCCGCTACATGCTGGACTTTTCCTTGATTATGATTCCAGTGCAGAGTTCATTAAAGCTGAATAGACTGAAGTGTTCAAAGAGCAGCTGGTTCAAATGTTTCCAGCTGATTCAGTCTCATTGTACACTGTAAAACACCACGGCTTGATTTAACTGTCTGTTGGTTGAACAATCAGCTGTTATTCTACAGATTTATATT
Source organism: Stegastes partitus (assembly GCF_000690725.1). Taxonomy (NCBI): domain Eukaryota; kingdom Metazoa; phylum Chordata; class Actinopteri; family Pomacentridae; genus Stegastes; species Stegastes partitus. Next base: position 51,474 of record NW_007578333.1, read on the forward strand.
CCTGATAAGATCTACTGAGAACACAGAAAGAACGTTTTCATTCACGTGTTAACAGTAAAAAAAAGTCCAAAACTGTAAATAACGTCCAAATCAACAGTCATTTGTTCTTTTATCAGGTTTGACTGCATTTAAAAAAGAAAAAAAACATAAATTGTTTTGCTGATATTTGACGTTATTTGAAAGAAACGTTCTGTTTATTAAGGATCGATTGTTTAACAGGTTTTAGTAAAATCACAGGAAAAAGTCAGAATTTATAATCCAAAAACAAAAGTCAATAATGTGGAATAAGATGATTTGATGTGAAAAGATGGTTTTGTTTTGTTTGTTTTTTCATCTCATGATATTTCCATGAATATGTTTGTTGTGAAAATCTTGAAAAGTTTTAAGTGTTTTTTCTCAATTTTTAAAATTACATATAATTAGGAACCCCTGTGACTATCGTATTTTCTTTGTTGCCAAAAACAAACGCAATTTTGAGGGGCTACACATGCTCGAAAACTCACCAAAGTTTGCACACACATCAGGACTGGTGCAAAATTAGATATTTTAAAAGAATTGGGTACGTTAATGGCAAAATGGCTCCACAGCGCCCCCTACAAAGTCTGGTCAAAACTGTGTTTAAGCCAGAACTATGACATTCGGTGGGCATATGCAGCGGGTCGGGATGCGCAAAAAAGTCCACCAGCGCCAAGCCCTAAACCCAACAGGAAGTCCGCCATTTTGAAAAAAGAGTGCGAGAATTTTGGCAGGTTTTGCTCATTTTTGCCCTTTTTCAGAATCTATCTCCTCCGAGGGGGAACGTGGTCACACCTGAGATTTGGCCAGCACAAGCTACAGGACGTGGTGATTAAAAGTTAGTAGAACGTTCCGTAAAAGTCTGACGCCATAACAATGGCGGCCCCTGGACTATTCGCAGAAACGCCATAAAAACGGGACGTGCTTTGTCACCGGCCTGTACGTCCTCCGAGTTCCAGCCAGAGCGCGTTACCGCTTCGGCTCGCCATTAAACAGGAAGTGGCGTTGAAACGGGCCGCGTGTGCTCTGATCTGCTTGGTAGTCAAAATCAGAGTCCGGCCAGAGCGTGTTTGCGCCAAACCCCGACGAGCGCACGGCGAGGACCCGGCTTGCAGCTTTCATTTTGATTTAGTTTGGATGGATGTAGATGTTTTTTGCACCATAAAAACTAAGCAGCTACTGTATTAGACAGATATTGAAGCCAAACAAAGCTGTAGCTTCCAGGGGTCAGTGCTTCATATGAGCAGGATATACACTCACCTTCTCAGGAACACATGTACATCTGCCTTGTCATGCAGTTATCCAATCAGCCAATCATGTGGCAGCAGTGCATCACGTACACAGCAGGAGCCCGAGTTAAAGTCCACATCAAATATGGAATGACTGTTTGCGCTTGTTAGTGTTGGCAGATGAGGCACAGCAGCAGAAGACCACGTTGGGTTCTGCTGCTGTCAGCCAAGAGCAGATATCTGAGGCCATAGTGGGCGCTGACTCATCAGCACTGGATGTTTTCTAAGACTGGAATCTCCATTCTGCCTCAGGCTGTCGATGGTGGATGTGAATTTGGCATCAGCGGCATGAATGTATGGATGCAACACTCTGACGCGCCTTAATAACAATCAGTCATAGCTGAAACGCCACATCCTGTCTTCTTGCTGGACATGTGCAGCCCTTTGTGGTCATAATTTATCCATCTTTTTAAAGGGAACTTCCAGCAGGATAATCCAACGTGTCACAAAGCAAAATTAATCTCAAACTGGTTTTAGGGACGTAACAGTAACTTCAGTGGAGATGCGGTGAACCAGGACATTCACATCTGCAGAAATCATACGATGCAAGCACACCAACATGAAGCAGAACCTAATCGTTTCCAACATCTTGTGAGATCAATTACAATAAGAACTGAGGCTGTTTTGAGAGTAAAGGGAGACCCCACCAATTATTAGCACGCCGTTCCTAATAAAGTGCTCAGTGAGTGCGTAATATGGGTTCAGTGTCGCTTCGGGCTAAGAGCTCAGAAAGTCTGCCAACATAAAATCAATGAGCTCCGGAGAGCGTTTGTCTGCTCGACAGACTGTTGGAGGATTTGATAGTTATTTGTATTTGTATTTTTTAAACAATTAACAAATGAGCAGCCAGCAGGTTGTGATCCAGACAGACAGCAGCAGCACGACACAACCCAAGTCCTTCTACTGGCTTCACCGCATTGGCGTAACGGGAGTAACAGAGGAGGCAAAAACAAAACAACATAAAACCATTTTGTTGCTATATGTGCATTTTTTATCACGCTGTAATAATCTCCTGCACAGTGTTTTTTTTCTTTTGGAGAGTCCCTAAATTACAGTTTATCGTCTCATCAATATATATATAAAAAAACGCAGCAACACCAACACGATGCCAGGCCTTTTTTTTATTTTATTTGAGTGCAGGTTAGTTATTTATGTGTAGCTTTCATATGACAGCGCTAGTGCTGCTCTGTGTATGCTAATTTCATTGCAGGAACCAATAAAATTGTCACTGGATCCTGCTGATTCTTACAGAAATTGTGGAGTTTGTTTGCTTGTTGATTTTTATTTTTTATGGGAATACATCATGTTATTACCAAGCAGTTCTTGGTTTAAATAATGCTAAAATCACAGTTTATTATAGTAAATTTACCTATAAAAAAAAAAGAAAAGACACTTCAACTAGCAGATTTATTTATTTTTGTTCACAAGTTCAGTGTTGAAGCAAAACCCAAAAACCACGAGGACCCGCAGACAGACGATGGCATGTGTTCAGGCTGATAGAGCGGCTACCCAACAGGCCACAACGAAACGCCGTCCAACTGATAGAGATGGCAAATGTTTGGCGTCTTGTCAGGAAAATGATTAGAGCTCCAGAGAACAGGTGCACTGCTATTCATGGGAAGACGCCAGCTGGACACAGACGAAGAAACTTCACCGGCGTGTGTGTGTGAAGGAGGTGAAATCAATATTCATTACAAAACCTCAGAAATGGAAATAACTCAGGCGTCCATCCACTATGGCACGAGCTCAAAGCCTATGGACTAAAGCCTCGGGCCGCCGCGTGTGCGTACATGTGCTCACAGCGTGTCCCTGTTTGAGCTGATTCCGCAAAGATCCACCTCTCGTAATAACCGCCGCCCACAAACAGTCACGCACTTGAACGCAAAGGCACCGATCCAGCGCCATTAAGTGTCAGCTTCAAAAACTTCAAAGTTGAAGTTTAGGAGAGCACTGCTGGCTCGCCTCGCCTCGCCTTGCTTATGAAAGCAAAGCAAAAAGTTTTGTATTCCCCAATCCCTCCACTTTCCTGTGTCTCCGCCTGATGCAAATTGACAGACGGAAGGAACGAATGAAATAAATAACCACACAAACAAAGGAGAGGGAGGATGTGAAACAACCAGAGGACAAAGAAAAGAGAACGTGGAAGAGAGTGAGGAGAGGTAGAGAACGGAAACATCACACATCAAAGATCCCTCATCATCTCTTGGGGCACTCAACGGCGAGAAGAAAACAAAATTGCTGTCTGCCCCCCTCTATCTCGCTCTCTCTTTTTTCACTCGGCAGTTTATTTGGTCTCTTTTCTTCTTCGCCTGTCTCTCCATTAGAACTTGACTGTGGGAGTTGTTGCCTCAAGTCCTTTGGAGTTGAAAGTCTCTAACAGATCTGTCACCCAACCCAACCTTTTAACTTCAAACAAGAGATGGAGAAACGAGATAGAAAAGGTAGAGAATGAAGAGGGATGAGGGGATCTGAGACGGGACTGGTGGCGGGACCGAGAGATGACAGTGAGGGAACGAGGGAGGCTGGAGATGAAAGCAGGAGACGGAGGAAAACAGAGAGGAGAAAATAAATGGTGGGAAAGACGGTAACAAGACAGGAAGTGGAAGGAAAAGTCACGTTAAGCTTATAATGAAGGATGCGTCTGCAGCTCAGGAATGCAGCAAATTGTAGCAGAAGAGTTCAACCTTTGAGAAACTGTGATGATTTGGTAATTTAATTAGAGTCTTAATACCGCTGTGGTGTAAAACTAGTAGCCGGTTAGCTTAGCTTAGCATGAATACTCGAAAAAAAGGGGAAACAACTGGTCTTGCAGCACCTCGAAAGTTCACAGTGAAACATAAAATAATTCTGGTTTTACAGGTAGTCGCTGATGGAAGCTGTTTTTCTCTGCTGCTAGTCTTTATGCACTCAGTCTTCTTCTTCTTCCACTTTAAGCCGGAACACAAAGAAAGTGTAATTTCCCATCCCGACCTTTTTACTATAGACTCGTCTCAGTCAAAGGCCATGTAAAAACTTGCTTTATTCAGTTTTGCGAAATGTAATGTGTGTCACTGTTACGTGTCAATGTCGAGGATGGTTCAATAGGCAGCGAGCCGGCTACGTTACATCAGCGAGGCCTTGGGAAATGTATGAAGCAAACGACAGAGGTGATGAGGTAAAGAAACGCTGCCGGTGGGAGATGGAATTTGAACCACCAGACTCAGCGTGACCCACAATGCACCTTGACTCTTGAGCAAACTAAATCTGTATTTGGCTGTTTTCATTTAAGGAAACCAGAGTCAACCACAAGAGGCTGTCGGAGAAATAACCGCCGGTAGCGTTGGAGCCATTGACAAGTGCTCCTCGCTGACTTTTAAGACTGCATGCTTCTATCGGGTTTTTAATTTATCTGTCAGCTTTTTGTTTACTCTTGACACAATTAACTCCATCACTTCTTGTGAGTGCACTTGAGCGCGGCGCCGTGAACGCCTTTGAAGATAAAAGAGCAGAAAGGATGAGCCATTATCCACATAAGCACGACCGGTTTTTATCTTGCAGCCTTTCACGACGGCAGGCTTTTCATTCTGTCTTTAAATGTGGCTATTTTTAACAGGTAGGAACACGTTTGCCTTTATGCGAGGCTCAATGACCTTTTGTAAAAACTACCTTGTTTCATACCTGGCATTTATCTCCATGGCAGCAAATTTAGCCACGATCGCGGAGACGGGGATGGCGGCAGTCTTTCAGTCAGTCTGTTGGTTGGACTGAAAAATTACGCCAAAGTGCCACAAAACTGCAGCTTGTTGAAGGCGGGCTCCACATTCAAGTTCACAGACCTGGTGTTAAAGCTGCAGGGTGGAACCTTTGTCTCCCCCTTCTGGCTGTGACAGTAATTACACTTGCCTTTGATTACTTTCTTTGTGATAATATAATTCTTCCTCTGAATGATAAGTTTCTTTGCTATGTGGAGATTCTATTCCTCGGTAGTTGCTGCAGCCTCGTCCGTTTCCATCACCAGTTGCTAACCTTTTCTGGCAACCCAGTCACTGTGGGTTGATGCGAAATGCATCATGAAGAGTGTCAAGAAAGTCACCACAGACACCAGGTATACAACTCTGGTATACTGGCAATGTGTTCAGCAATGTATGCATGTGAATATGTTCTTATATGTCAACTGTCAACTTCACAGCTACTTCCACAGTTACAGCTGAGCAGGAGGTGAGCTTTTAACTCAGTCATTTAAACTGTATTAAGGTTTAAAGTTATGCATAATTAAAGACGTGGCTGCTTGAATGACAGGCGGGCACGATGTTTGCATGGCCCATTTTAGCTTCACTAATGCTACACCTCATGTGTGGATTAGCTGGGGCTGATGGTGACGGCTCTTCAGAAAACCTATGGGTGACATCACGGAGGGTTCGTCCATCTTTATGTACAGCCAGTGGTCCAGACTGGTGCTTTACTGTTTGATGAATCGCCCTGAAACTTTTATGCAGACTTTCATGTTTCACAGAGGATAATGGTGACGACCCCGGTTATTGCCTGATGGGACGGAAAGCACCATCAGATCTGAATCTCAGTTGTCAATCTTTAGTCCAGTGCTTTGGTTTATGACATTCCTATCAATGTCAGCAGTACTCCTGAGATTGAGACTTGTTAAATCATCAACTTTAAGTTTCTTGAAGTTCTTTTCTTTTTTACTGGGTTATTGGATTCCAAGCAATGTTTCAGACTGATCTGACAAAAAGAAAAGAAAGATGCCCCCAAACTTTAGGTTATTCTTCACTGAGAAATGACTGAGTAGACGGACAGAAAGACGGTTGAAAGAGGAAGTGAAAGAGGTGGGGAGACGGAGTAAAGGAGGGAGGAGGGCCTATAGGGCATGCTGGGGGAAGGATCCAAAACAGAGATTGATGAGCACTGGAAACAAGGTGACTTTGCGGAGGGGTGGGGAGGAGGAGGTACCGGGGAGGGAATGAAAGCGTTACAGTGCAGGCAAAGTGGAAGCAGAAGTATACGATGAAGGGATGTGATTGGTTGGGGGATTGGATGGTAGAGTACCAAATGAACCTGGAAGTGATCGCATTATGACAAAGGAGACACAGGAAGACATCAGTGGAATAGCTTTACGCCGCTTAAGCCAACTCAGAGTTCAGTGATATAAATGTTTGTCAGGAGTGTCGGTACAGTGACGTGTAGGCAGCAGGCCAATGCAAAATTTAAAGCAGAGCAGCTACCAAAGAGCCAACCAATCATGGCTTTATGTCTGTTAAGGATAGATTTCTTTTACTCTTCTTGTACACGCACTATGACCAAGTAAGACTTTAGTGGCAAAGTAAGTGATACGCTGTTTTTCATTACAAGAACTTTCGACTCATTTTCAGACCCAAACCTTTGTGTGCTTGTTCCAACCAGAAAAATGAACTCTTTAGATCCTGTTTGAGGGCGAAAACTTTCATTTGTGCATCTCGATGTTCTCGTCGAGTGGCAATAAACGCCTCTCACATCACCATCAGCGACATAAAATTCAACATGTATATGCTAACAGAACAAACTCTACTATCCCACTTCCTACATTGTTAAAGAACTGGAGGTATATCTGGTAACTACTGTTGGTCGTCATTTGGTGCAGCCACAGTTAATGCCAGGGTTGAAGCTGTCTATGAACTGAACTATGGTTGCAAACGTTTGTGCCTGTCTCAAGTTCCTGCCGTGAAAAAGGGACCCACAGTTGCCTATTAGGTCATGATAAGGACTGTAGTGTAGAGTGAATGAAGTAAAAGCAACAAATAAAGATGTACTTAAGGAGATTTGAGATGTTGAATTGGGCATTTTGTGTATTTCAATGCTTGAAAAGAGAGAAAATGAAGAGCAAACTAGTTGGTTAGCAGATAAAAGACTGGCTGTTACATAGCACAGCAAAGCCTGAATGAACAGATCTAAATAACTGTTTGTCTGGGGAATCACACCCAAAAGTACAGTAAACCTTTGATTGGTTGGATTATTTCATTGGTCCCCTGCATGCACTACCAGACACTGTAAACGCTAACGACTGGTTCAACAATTTTCCACAAAAATCTGTCGTTTTGTTTTAAGTGTTGTCTGATACCTCAACGAATCGGCATCATTAAAGTAAAGACTCCCATGCAAGGCCAATTTGTCTGGCCTCAGAAATACTTAGCCTCCAAATTCATTAGCCAAAGTGCTGCTTGCTAACACATAATTGCCATAAATCACGTCGGTTCAGTGTCAACATGGAAATTGTTATCATGTCAGTTGTTGTAAGCGTCCACAATTGGGTGTCTGAGAGCCTATAATTACAAAAATAGAAGGAACAATTAAAAGAGACTGATAGCAAAGGAACCGTTTCTGGTACGTGTGTGTGTGTGTGTGTGTGTGTGTGTGTGTACTGTATGCATGTCTGTGTGTGTGCACGGGAGAAGTACTTGAAGGTGACTATGAATTACCGGCTGGCAAAAGTGACTAATTAGAGTAGCAATTATACAGCCGCTCCCGGCAGAGACCGAGAGTCAACAGCCAAATGACCTCTCCGCAAACTCATAATGGGCCACACACACAAATAGACACACACACACACACACACACAAATAGACACACACACACACACACACACACACACACACACACACACACACACACAAAAATATCCACTGTGTTTTTAGGCTACATGGCCATTTCGGTAAGACTGATCACATTGACTCTGTCACCCTGCTGGATTTATGTGGAGCAACAGAGTGGTTAAAAATATTGTGCTATTACCACAATTCTGTTCTTGGTGGCTCAGTGGTTTGAAATGCATCCAGCACCATGCACCCAGAATGCAATGGCATCAGCCCGTCTGCCTTAGTCCTAAAATGTGTAATTTGGTTTCATAAACAATCGCTTTTAGTTGTTCGAGAATTAGTGCAAATGAGCAAAGAGTTCTAAACACGGAGCACCGTAAGAAGAAAGTAAGTCCTTCATGAAACAGTTTTGTTAACCTCATTATCATTAACCAACCTGTTTTCAGTCCCTGGTGTCAAACACTGGTGGTTTGTCAAAC
>NW_007578333.1:60213-87840 GCF_000690725.1 Stegastes partitus
AGATGTATTTAGATCAAAGTTTGTGTCCTGTGTCCATGGTTTGGGTTAGAACAAAACCTTTCACGACATTAATTGTCACAGTTCTTAGGTTATGGACCAATGGTGACTATTTATGACCTTCACAGATCTCTATCCATCCATCTGACCACACTGCTCACCTTGCATGTCCAAATGAGACACTAATGGGTCCTGACAACCAGGAGATGGGAGTAAGATGAGGTTTGTCAATCATGCATCACTTACCTGCACTTTGTTCCCCTTTTCTAGAGATCACAAAGAGCACAAATACTTGGCTGTGACCATGATGTGCATTTCCCACTTTTACAAATTTGAGCCACTCCTGTGCAGCTGGTGGGTTTGAAGCTGCTGGAATCATATTTAATGAGGTAACAAATCTGAGCTCATCCCTTCTTTCTTGGTGGGTTTATGTCAACTATTGCACTCTCTTCTCTGCACCAGGCATTTCTGTGTGGAATGGTTACTAAAAAAATGCTTTTAAATTGAGTTGATGTTTTAAAAAAGCTTTTAAAATGATGGAGGAACAAAAGCCCTTCTCTCTCTCTCCTGTACCTCGGGAAATCAAGACTACTTTGGTACGCTGTCATAATGCAGCCATCAAGCAGTGGAAAGTACGCTTTGTTACATCAGCCCAAATTAAAGATTAAATATACTATTTTCCTGCTTTTTGCCAGATCCTGAGCTTTAATTAAGATTGCAGCAGCCAGGTCTGTCTTGTGAATACACTGCATGTCTGACAGTACCTAATTTTCACAGTGGTGCTTCTCCTGGAACATAAGTATTCCTGACATTTAAGTAGCTTAGGAAGAAAGGCTCGGCTTCATCTTCTTCTCTTTTAGATTTTATGCAACAACTTTGCTGGAACTTTCACTATAAATGACTCAAAAACATGGCAGATGTTCCTATAGGTGCCCTGTTTCATGAGAATTATCTTTACTTCTTGAACTTTTTTATGACCAGCGACAGCATTTTCTTTAAGGCAGCCAAGAACACTCCTTCTTGCACCGCTCTGTGATATAATTCAATCATTCGATGGCTGCAATTTGCATCAAAAAGTCCCTTCGTTCTTTGACTCATAACTTATTCAAACCTGAACGCACGGATGCGACGGACATCTTTTCATGTTTAACTCAACGTACACTTCGAGGCGACATCATTATTCCTGTGACATCTGTTGTGGATTATTGTCGTAGCTTCTTGGAAAACGTAACAAGAACGTTCTTTTTCTGTAACTTCAGAACTTGTCTGGGAATCAGTCACACAGTTATAGCTTCAGACGGGTTGCAGACAGACACTTCTAGTCGCTAATTATTGTGCTTTCATGGTGCCAGTTAAGTAAAACGTAAAAGAAATGTTGGCTCAAGCGTCACACACTCAGGGTTTAAAACTCTGTGAATACATCAGTGTGTGTCAGAACACACTAATGCAGTTTTTTTCTCATTTCTAAACGTAACTCCAAGTACTCCTCGGCGGCTCAGGAGTGCTGTTGAGCTCTGGGATGCCTGTTTGCTATCGATCAGCAGCGCGTCTTATTACCTCGTACGCTTCCTTAATTTTCTCCTTCCAATAGAACAAGAACATTTCAACCCACAGAACAAGGGATGGAAGAAAGAAGACCAAGTTTATCAGATGGAAATAAAACAACAAAAAAGCAAGGTAAACAGAGAACATTTATAACCCAGCAAGACAACACATTCAGACGGCCGTATAATCTAATGGAAAATAAAAGATACTGAGTTACTGCAGAATGCTTTAATATCTGCACTACGTCAAACAGGCAGCCACATTATCTCCCCATGTGAGCGCATTGTTAAACTTCTTTCCCGCCGTCGTGCACATCTGCTTTTCACTTACACATTGCCCATTTGAGAAAATAAATAACAAAATCCCTGCTACAATCTAAAATTGATTTGTGTTCTTTTTTCTTTCTTCTTCTTGTTGTTGCCGAAACCAGGTTTATGCAGAAGACAGATGAAGACGTGATTTTGTTTACTGCTGGATATGAGAGCTGATGAATGGGCAGCATGCTTCAAGCAAAAACCAGAAGAATATAAAGAAAGCTGTCTTACTTTTTAACTGCTGTAGTTTATGCCTGAAAAACTAAACTCCACGCCATTAGTCAGTCAGCGCACACACACACACACACACACACACACACACACACAGTCCTTTTCCTTTAACTTTCTAGAAAAACATAAATACGCTTTCTTGCACAACAACACAATTTTTCAGAGTTACTTTTAGAAACACTTTGGCCCACATAAGGTTTTTTTTGGGGGGGATCCAAGCGTCCCCAAAGCATTTTGCTTTGGGTCTCATTGCAAAGTGAGAATATTCGGTTACGGAAGCCGGATTACCTTATTTCACCCCAGCTGATCCCCGGCAGGAAACTCAGGCATCTCTGCAGCTAAATCTAACTGTGCTGCAGCTTCACCTGTGAATTACTGTCTGTATCGGTATCCAGCATCCGATAGTGATATTTTGGAAAAACAGGCTGTTAACAGACAATAACCTGGACTCGTGTTAGATTGGAGCTGTGGCAGCGAGGGATTGTGTTCTCATATCAGAGGGAGATAATGTGAAGTGAACAACATGGGGCCTATAATGAGTTAAACATGTGTTTGCCCTTAAATGATCACCCTCTCTTTTATCTTGTCTCCTCTCTATTCTCCAGTCTGACTGATATGCAAACGTGCTGCAGCACTTAAGCCTGTTGCTACAGTACTTCATATTCAAATCAGACACGAACCCTCTGATCTGGGTTTGGAGGAGGCCCAGATAGAAGTGCAGCAAAGTCTAAAATTGGCACCAAGGGCTCGGCTGTGTGTACAGTATGTGCTGGAGTTTAAGGGGGATTTGTAAGACGGCAGAGCTGAGGTCTTGTAGGCTGAGACACTGGAGGGTGTATTTACATTAATCAGCACCTTTAGGCTGCATTTAGAGCGAAACAGTCAAGATCACGGCTACGTTTGGGCTCATCGTTAAGGACAGACCTACATGTTCAGGCCCATAGATTTTGACAGGATGTCTCAGAATACTATATGTTGTGTTGGTCCATGTGAGCTTTTATGGCTCTTCCTAGCTTGAAGCCACAGTAGACAGAAATCCTCCTTCTGTTGTTCTTCCAACCACACACTTCAAACACACAAGACAGTCGAGCTAAAGGTTAACATTCATTTGTATGTGAATAGCAGAGGTCTAGTTTCCTCTCTATATGGACTTTTTGGCCAAATGATGCCAAATAAATACCGTCATCTCCCACTTTGAAGACCTCCTCAAATGAAAATCAAGCGTTGTACCATGCTAACATGCTAATATTGGGTTTTATTCTAATGCTGAAGACATGTCATGAGTGTTTCACCACAGCGCACTAATGACAGTCTGAAAACATGATTCAAGCTTCCAGACAACAAACTAAGAAACCAATCCTCCCGTCACAGGACTTTCGTATCATTCCTCTTCTTCAGAATCTGCCTCAGTTGGACCAGCTGTGGCTGAATGACTCCAACATTACAATAGTTTTACAGTGTTGGGAGCAGATTCATAGCTGAGGCAGTGTGCTCGAGCTGCAGCGAGAGGCAAAGAGGTGGTTTGGAGAGCCTTCTAAAAGGAAGCAACACCAAAGCGTAACATCTAAGCCATTTTACAACAGGAGGGGGTTACTTTGAATGAAAATCAGACGGGGTTTAGTCGATGATCAGATGCTCTACAGCAGGGGTGTCCAATCCTGGTCCTCGAGAGCCACAATCCTGCATGTTCTAGATGTTTCCCTCTTCCAACACGCCTGATTCAGCTCATCATCAAGCTCTGCAGAAGCCTGATAACGATCCTGATAATATGAATCAGGTGTGTTGGAAGAGGGACACATCTAAAACATGCAGGATTGTGGCCCTTGAGGACCAGGATTGGACACCCCTGCTCTACAGACTCACATTCTAGCGTTTTTCTGTGGGCCCGGGTCGGCCGTGTCAGCATCCCTGTTGTCTGGCAATTCTGATGCAGAAACAGTGATGTCGGCAGGCAACAGCAGGCATCATAGTATGTAGGAGGTAAAAAAAGTGCTGATACCCTGTAGGGCCTGAATTCATTATTAATGCCTGCAATGATGCTAGGTTTGCCGTTGCATCAGTCCGACCAGCGCGGTGAGTCACCGTGTCCTGGAGCTACTCGTCGGCCACTGTGTGTGTGTGTGTCTGTATACGCTGCTTTAAATACATCAGCAGATATTGCAACGGAGCAGACTGCTGACTGACTGTGAGGGGATGTGGATGTCTGGGTGAGGAGGAGCAGTCAGATAACAGAGAGGGAAGAGATCGTGAAACAACAGCAGCCTCGGTGAGAAAAAAACACGGTCCCACAGGTTTCAACTGTTAGTACAACCCGAGCAGTGGTGAAAGTTGCCACAGACCTTTAGCAGAGTGGTGGAAGGAGGCGAGAGGGGGCGGGGGCATCGTGCCATCTCCCCTACTGCCACACTACATCCATCACACGCCTTCTCTTGATTATCTAAACCCTGACACCGCGTACACCGCAGATACTCCTACGCCAAATTTACCAGCCTTCTACCAGGCTCGCATACTCTTCTGCCTCTCCCCCCTTATCTCTTCTTCAATTCATCTCTTTTTCCACATCCCCTTCTCCTACCACAGTTAAGGTCAGGGTGGGATGTGCGCAATAAATCTTCACTGCAAATTCTGACAGCCACCCTCAATCCAGGAAGTGCTTTAGCCAGTCGGAGGCAAGAGCTGCACTGCACATAAACTTCACCTCTTAAAAACTATTTGGGTAGGCAGAAAGTCTGGGCGGAGAGTTTGCAGTGCTGTTTGGCGAGAAAATAAGACAAATTGGTGGGAAAAAAACAAAGAAAGTGCGAGGGAGGAAAGGGCGAAGGGTAAAGGGAGAGATTTGCTGGAAGAAGAGTGGATTCAGCGAAGCCACGTTGTCCAGATTAATATGATGAATGGCACCGAACAGCTGCTTTTACTGCACTATTATTTTCTTTTATTTGGCTTTTGTGCTCCCTTTTACCACAAAATGATATCAGAGGTCTCCAGCTTCTCACACACTCACACACAAGCATCGCAGCAACTGTGCGAACGAGGGAAGTGCTGCTACAATGCAGCATTAGTGTCGGACACAGAAAGTACACAAAGGCTTAAACACAACTCTGCAGCACCGAACAAATACCGTCATGTGCTTTGTCCATCCATCTTCTTCACCCTATTTTTATAGTCAAAATTAGTCGAGAGACTTGGGAAGTTTGAACTAGAAGCACACAAATAAAGATGTAAGGCTTTGAATGTTTAAATGCCATATTGATTAATTATTAGCGATTAGGAGTCCAGAGAGAGACGCGAAGTTAAAGAGTCCTGAAGTTCTGGAAGCATGAACAGATAACTGCTACATGACCTGAGACTTACACTCGAACGTTGCTCTTATGATGTTAGACCGTATCTTAAATGACTTGAGACTTGACTTAGACTTGTCATTAATGACTAAGGACCGGACTGGAACTTACTGCTAATTACATCAGACTTAAACTTCATGCGAATGACTTCAGACTTGAATTAAACTTGTCAAGAAGGACTTGAGAAGTGACTTGTCAAAAAGACTTAAAGCTCCTCTGGGACTTGTCACTTCAGACTTGATTGTGTTTCAAAGGATTGAGAGACTTCCCTTGAACCAATGACTTGAGACTTAAATTAGTCACTAATGACTTGACATCTGAATCGTGTTTGTCAAAAGAGACTTGATGATTCTCTGCAGCTTTTCACAAGTGACTCAAAACTAACGTGAACTTAATTGTGTTGAAAGATCTGAGATGTGACTTTGTCATGAAGGACTAGAAACACGACTTGAACTTCTTACAAATGACTTGACCTGGACTTGATTTGAACTTCTGCCTCTCTGATGATATCAGTCTTCACTTGGACTTGTCAGTAATGGCTTGAGATCTGACTTGTACTTATCAAAAAGGACTTTTGGCTTCTGATAGACTTGTGAAAAATGACTTGAGACCTGACTTGAAATTGTCTTGAATGACTTGAGATGTGAATTTGTAACAACACATCAGAGAAACTGGTTGAACTTGTCACTAATGACTTGAGACCTGATCTGAACATGTTGCTCCTCATGTCATCCTTTAGTTGCACTTCTGAAAAATGACTTGAGACTTGACTTAAGCTTGTCATGAAGTACTTGAGCTCTGACTTGTCAAAAAATACGTGAGTGTTGACTTTGTCGTAAAGAATTAGAAACATAACCTGAACTTCTTACACATGACTTGAGGCTAGAACTGGACTTGACATGAACTTTTCCCGAATGACACGAGACCTCACTTGAACTCGTCAGTGCTGACTCCAGACTTGTCTTAAACTAGTTACTAATGACTTGAGATCTGACTTAAAATTGTCTTGAATGACATTATTTGAACTTCTCACAAATAACTAGCTTGATATGAACTTCTTATAAGACTTTACTTGACCGTGTCTCTGACGACTCAAGACTTGACTTGAACTAGTTACTAATGACTTGTATTCATCAAAATAGATTTGTCAAGAAAAACTTGAGGCTTCTCAGGGACTCAAAAATGACTTGGGACTCAATATTCTTTTAAAGGACTTGAGATAAGATTTAAACGTGTTGCAGAGGATTGGAGACATGACTTGAACTTCTTATAAATGACTTGATATGAACTTCTTCCTACTGACACCTTGTCACTTGAGACTCGGCTTAAACTCGACGCTACTGACTTCAGAATTACTTCTCTCAGACTTGTCACTAATTACTTGAGACGTAACTTAAAACTGTCTTGAAAGATTTGAGATCTGACTTTTGAATAGAGACTCGAGGCTTCTTGTGGACTTGTCAAACACGACTTGGTAATTGTCTTGATGGATTTTGATACTTTATTTGAAATTGGGGTCTCAGTTGTACTTGTTAGAAATACTTGGGGCTTCTCTGGGACTCGTCACAAATGACTTCAAAAGTGACTTAAAATCATCTTGAAGGATTTGAGTTTGTCACAGAGGACTTTAGACATGACTTGGACTTGTCACTAATGACTTGTGATCTGACTTGTACTTGTCAAAAATGACTTGAGGCTCCTGTCTGACTTCTTCTGACTGAATTTGTCGTGAAGAATCGGATTCGTCACTGGGGACCTGAGGCTTGACTTGAGCTTGTTGCTGATGATGTCAGACTTCACGTGACCTTTTCATTGAACTTGTCACACATGTGCATGATTTAAAACTACAAAAACACCCTTCAAGCTATGCAGCCACACACACATAAAGGCTCATCACGGACAGGAAGCTCCTCCCAGCCCGTTGCTCAGTTAGCGCTATCTGTATCCGCCTGCATGTCACCGATACTCCGTCACACACGGGTTCACACACTCTCAGAGTTAGCGTCAGCGAGCTAATAAAAGCCATTGCTCCTCCACGCTGTCATTTAGTGGCCTCTCCAGCACTTTTCCCCGCCTATCTAGGACCTACAGTGCTTCCCGCTCTCATAAAAGGGAGGCGATATTATCCTGGGATGCCGGGATGTGAAAGAAATAAAAATGATGGAAAACTACACGGAAGTGGCTCCTGGAAAGTGTGTTTGTAATAAAGGCTGATTTCATTTGTGAAGCAGACCGTGATAGCGGAGCTTGAGAGACGCCTCTACAGAATATGATAATGCAGCCTGTGATGAATGAGTGATATCATACTGAGAGGATCACGACGACGAAAACCCGCCCGCTCCAATTTCGCTTATTAAATTATTTTACATATTATTTTGTCTCCTTACACGCTGCGTGACTGTATTGATCTCACGTCCGTCTGTCATCGGCGGCGTTGCTTATCACGTCCAGCCAACAGATTGCGTCTGAGTGATATCTGTTGTTTGCTGTCGATTTTCTTCCAGCTACTCCCTCGAATACGTTACATATATTTGCATGTGTCTGTCCCAGTAGGAAGTCATTTCTGACATTTCTATCCTCTCCCGTCTCTCTCCAGCTTTCTGCTCCGTCGTCTGTTTTTCTCCGTCGATCTTCGTCCCCCCGAGGCGTTTCTTCTCGTCCACCTACATTTTTTTTTTTGTCCCTTTTATCGTTCCTTTTCTTCCTCTGTCCTCCCACCCTTCATCTTTCCATGGATATTGATTCTTCCTGTCAATAGGATCCTCCACTTGAATACAAACAAGGCCATCTGCATGACTGCCAATCAATATCAAAAATCCAGGAGAGGGTGTTTGGGAAGAAAAAATAAAAATCCAGCGTTTTGATGTGACTATGAGCTGCCAAAGAGTGGATGGAGGCTGTAGTGACAACTGTATTTTAGAGGGATTTTGACACAGAGGAATTGCATGCTCCAGTTGATGCAATTTTACAGGTAGAGTGGCATGGATGATCATGTGAAAAGGCCAATATAAGTCCCCCCCTCGACGCTGTCGAGGTGCAGCTGGACAGCGGTCACAGTATTTGTGAGTAAAGCTGTGAGATCTTCGCCCTGAGCTGGGTAAACAGCCAGATCTTAGTCCCGACCCCGGAGCAGTGAGATGGCTTCAAACACACAGGGAAAAAAAAACATCTGTTGGAGCTTAACGTGAAAGCGGGGAGAGCAAAATTGTGTGTGCATCTACGTGGGCAGGGGGTCTCAGGTGGACGGACAGCACAGGAACCAGGGCTGAAACTGGCTAAAGCCTGCGTGGACTCTAGACGGGCAGGAGGAGGCTTCAAAAACCCGTGTGCGTGCCCACCGAGCTCTTCGGAGCCCGTTGGTGCAGCGGGGCTCTAAATTTAGCGAGCTCTTTAGGAGCAGTCATCTATCATTCAACACGACCCCTCCCATGAGGAGAGAGATGCTGTGTGTGAGTGTGTCTTACAGAACGAAGGTAAAACAGCAGCACAGATGAAGCAAGATACAGAGAGAGCTGCTAAATGTTTGCATGGAGGTTTTTCTTCCCTCTTTTCTGTTCCCGCTGCACAAATTTAAATACGTTTGTCAGCTGTTAAGCTCATAAACGAAATAAAGAGTAAAACAAACAGAACTCTTTGTTCTTTATTAACTAGGCCGCTACTTCTGCTTGATGTTTAAGAAACAAATCAGAGCACACAAACAAGAAGCGCACATTTTTCTTTGCCTTTGTGGATTTTCATTTGTTTCCCCTTGTTATTGTGAATCATTCAGCTTAATGGCTAAAATTTTAAAATTTACAACACCGTGCCTCTTCTCTCACTCATCTGTGTGATGCTGTGTTGGAAATTTCACACCCCTCATTTGCACATTAATGTGGTACAAAATGGGAGGCAGCTGCATGTGCCATTATTTGAGTCTGTGGTAATGGTTTGTGCTCCTCAGAGCAGGTCTGGGCCTGAGAGGAAACCAGTGTGTGTGAACGCCACTCTTCCTCTCTAACGGAGACAGATGCCCACTGTTTTCTTGCAAGCGATACCTTTTTTTTTTTTTTTCCTGACTTTATAAGAAAAACAACATAATTTCATAACCTCATCAGGCAGGCTGGTCCCTAAACATCCCATAGTTTACTAACAAGGAGTTTCTGATGACAGCAGTCAACAGCAGCACATCAGCAATTTGAAAATGCCAGATGCTCGGCATTCAAATTGTGCTCAGGAGATGTTTGTTTTGACAATGAGCCTGGACCAGTTAGGAGGCAATTGCAGGGGGAGATCACGCCAAGTGGTTGGCGGGGAAAAAAAAAAAAACACAACAACTCTCCCCCCAAAAAAACACGCTGTTCTCCGTGTTTTATTGCCATGACTGAGCATACACTCAGCCATTGTTGATGTGCACAATAGATGCACGCACACACTTTGCTTAATAGCTTTTATACCCCAGTGAAGACGGGGACGGGAGCGTATAGATCGATTGTGACGAATAAGTGCTTGAATTGGTATCATAAAGCTTAATTTACTGTTAGAGTGCAGCCCAGCGATATTCAAACCAACAATTTGGATCTGAAATCACATTAGATGCAGTTTGTGAGAAAAAAAAAAATCATATATATAAAAATACTATATATACATAAACCAACCTGGCTAATGCTGCCGCCAAAACAGTTTCAGCCTGTTAGGGATCTTTGAGGGTGTCTTGGCACCAGGACTTTGGCTTTGGACTGTTTGGATTCTGTGCTATAGGGCGGGTCGAGCATCCCTCGGATACTGGATCAGGTTGGGATCTGGAGAACAGGTCAACACATGCAGCTCTTTGTCGTGTTTCTCAAGCTGCTCCTGCAGGGGGAGGAGAATGCCGGCAGATCGCGCCATTGACGGGCGTGCTTCTTGTGTCTGGGTGGGTGGTACATTATAAGGCCATAGTTCTCTGCCACAAACCAGTGGATCGGTCCTGAGTTGCTGCCTCAGGCGATTAAGTTTGGATACCTTGGGATCTTGTTCACCAGTGGGGTCGCTGCTTCTTCTCATCAAAAGGATCCAGCAGAGGTGGTTCATCTGATCAGGGGGCCTCCCGGGAGTCTCCTTGAGGAGGTTTCCTGGCTCGTCCAACTGGGAGGAGACCTCAGGATAGACCCAGAACTCACCAGAGGGAAGGAACACCTCAGCATGTCCCAGAGAAACAGGAAACGATGCAGAGGAGAGGAACTGACCTGCTTAGGCTGCTGCCACAGAGAAGAAACCCGTCGGCTGGATGTGTCTGTGTGTAAACTCTCCTTTTTCTATAGCAACAAAGACGTTATTATGGACCAATTATCATGGACCGATATCTCCGTTTACTGCATCCACACAGCCACAGAGGACGCATTATATAGTATTAGAAGCAATAATTTCCAGATTCAAATTAATTCACTGGACAGCTCCGAGGCAAAAAAAAAGAAAAAACAAAGTGCTCAGAGGCCCCACTGACCATCTTCTGTGTTTTAAGGGTCTGTTTTTTATTCATTAAGCGCGACTTCATTTGACGAAACGCACATTCTAAGACGTGAATAATAAAAGCCATTAA
Organism: Stegastes partitus; assembly: GCF_000690725.1. NCBI lineage: Eukaryota > Metazoa > Chordata > Actinopteri > Pomacentridae > Stegastes > Stegastes partitus. The sequence continues at coordinate 71,196 of NW_007578333.1, forward strand.
AACTACATTTTCACTTCAGGCCCTGACAACGGTCTCTCAAGACTCGGTAAGAATGTAGGTGTTGCCTTGAGGCTCCCATCATCATCTTCACAGTTTTCACAAACAAATTTGCAGTTAAATTAACGCACACTAAGTGCGACCCGGTGAACAGTTTGGGCCCCTGGGCTGTTTCCTGCTATGCCCAATTGGACAGCCAGCCTTGGTGGTTTCAGATGATGAAGTTGGGAAATAAGCAAATCTAATGAGTGCAAAAGTCTGTTAGGGAACAAGTGGTTTCCTATCTTTGAGTAAATCCTCTCCGTTGTGGGTTAATTCTGCTGCTTAGCATATGGTTTAAATGCATGCAGAGAAGTAGAAAGTATGCTTCAGACACCTGGAGTGTCTCTGCAAACTATCCACTAGAGTTGGACTGTAGCTGCAGACGAATATTTCTGTCTGGAGAGTCTGACTGATGAATAGAAATAACACAATTACTCAGAAAGCAAATTGCAGCAATGATTTCTCACAAATTTTCTGAATCCACTGATGAACATGCTGCACATATGAGACAACAGATGTCCTTCTGCGGCCGTGTCACTCGCTTTAACTTCCTGACATTTGTGCAGCGCCACACGGATGGCCGCTGATTACATTTCATATTTCCCACCACTGTCCACCTGTGAAATCAGAATAAGTCCCCCCTGAGTGTTTGCTTGATTGCTTTCTGAGAAAATAAGTGTTTTCCGTGGGGTAGCCTCAGGTAATGATGCCCTTTCCACATTCAATTTAGACTCCTGGTGGAACATCATTTAGATCTCAATTATCCCAGTCGGTTTTTCTTGTTCTTTTTGCCAGCTGAAAGGCTTGAGGTGACTTGTCATTGATTTTCTCCTCTTGCCAAACTCCCTCCGCCCTGTCAGGCAAGGACAGACTGAAGGCTTTGTTCTAACTGTACAACCGGCCCTTCCATTTACCTCTCTACGTGGGTCACATTATCAAACTCTACGGAAACATGAAAGCAGCGAAACGCCACCGGCACTTAATATGAGACGACTTCAAACAGAACTCCTACCTCTGATGGTCGTAATGGGCCAGACGCGCATCCCATCTGCAATTTAACAAAGCACTGCATCGAGGCTCAGAATCTGGAAACTGACCCAAAAAGCGTAATTTTAGTGATTTTCAACCCGGGTCTCGTTACTATACCTTTGGCCGTTACGGCTCATGTTAATGTGAGACCTGCTAGAGTCCAGTTTTTCACCTTAACGTATTTTTTACAACTTGGTTAAGACGAAGCACCAGAATTGTTTGACTAGGAGTGGAGTAAATGGCATGGCTTGTGTTAAAATAGGACCTTTTTATTTAAACCATATGTTTAACTTCCACTTTCTGGTCTACCAGGCTGATGAGTCCAATCATACATGTGATCCATCTGCATGAAATCAGTCGCATTGACAGCATTATGGAGCTGTGTAGTATTATAGGTTACATCCATGTAGAAAACAAATAAATGGACTGATCTAAGTAATAAACCCCAAATCAATGTTTTATCATGTGTTAATGTAATCCGGATACAGCCCAAGGCGCCATGTGACTGATTTTGTGCAGATGGGTCACACATATATGATTAGTTGGCTAAAGCAGAGCGATAGTGAAGCACTGAAATGCATTGCAAGACATCCATCCATCCATCCATCCATCATCGCTACACCTTAATCCTCACTTGGGTCTAGGTACAATCACCAATTAACCTCAGCATGTTTCTGGACTGTGGGAGGAAGCCGGAGAACCCGGAGAGAACCCACGCTGCATTGGGAGAACATGGAGACTTCACGCAGAAAGATCCCGGGTGTCCTCACCGGGATGCGAACCTTCTTAGCTGTGAGGCAACAGTGCTAACCACTGATCCACCTTGCAGCCATTGCAAAGACATGCAGATTAGAAATCTATTTGCAATATATTACAAATGTAATCCAGCAGAAAAAACAAACAAACTGAACCCTGTCCTAAGAGGTTTGTGCCGTTGGTCCCAGTGTGCATTGGACTGTTTTGGTGGAGTTCCCTGAACATCTGTAGGAAGTTGGCAGGACCCACATGAAAGGCCTCAAACGGGCAGATTTCCACTGCAGGAACGTTAACAGGAACCCTGACCTGCCCTTTTAGGACCTCTGTTTCCATTGTACTGCAGGATCCAACAGCCTGTAAAGCTTCAGTTCTGTTGAGTCCTTGTCCTGTCTGGGTTTAAAAAATCTGCATTTGTCTTCTCAGCTTTTTATTAATCAGCCCTGAGACCTGAACAGGACTGAACTGTTCCAAGGCTTCTCAGAAGAAAAAGTCCTGAAACAGCCCGCAGGTTCTCCAATGTGAAAATTGGAATTCCAGCTCTTAAAATAAAGGAGTTTCCCTTGGAGCTTGAAAAGAGATTAACTTTTTCAAACTTAGTGGTTCTTGTACTGGGACCAGGTTGTGTCTGTACAGCGAGTGTCTTCTATCCATAGAGGCAGTTCATCGACACTACAGCTGTGACTGAATTTGTTTTTTGATTTTCTTTTAGGAGAATTAAAAAAAAAAAAAGAGTTCATGGGTTAAAATGCTTTAAAATAATAGTGACAAATGTGATATCAAACGGGTTGTCATTCCCAGCAGCTGCCTGACACGCATCCTTCACAAAACAGATCAGCGCCGCAGAGCTGCTGCTAACAGACGACTTCATTTAGCGCCCTTTGAAAAGCAAATAGTTCCAAATGGCTCGGCCGACTTTATTCAAATTAGTTTTATTTTTCCAGATCAATGGAATACTGAAGCTGCCACATAAGCTGTTAATACACTGTGGAGGAACTAAACAGCGAGCCTGGCTGCGCGTGGCACTCCTCCAGCCGCTGACTTTCCTGGACTCCTGCAGGTGCCAAAGGCTATTTTTCGGACTGTGCACACCCAGACCTAATTTCTGCACTGATATAAACACTTGCAGGGGCTCATTCAGCACCGGCTCACGCAGAAAACATCTCCAAGACTGACAGCCTTTTTCTCTGAGATGCTTGAATCCAGATATGCGCTTAAAGAATATGAAGCTGCGTACAAAAGACAAGCTTTTCAGTGAAGTCAATAAAAACCTCAGGCCTCAGCTTTCAACAATGCACGCATCACGGCTGCACAACTTAAAAATACTGAGTCGCGCCGAACACAATGGAGCGATGTGCATAAAGCCACGCTGCCTCCAACTACTGTGTCTGGTATTAATAGATAGTACACTCATCTTGGAGCAGGTAGAACTAATATCTGCAACCATCTCGCCCCGCCGTCCCAGTCATTATGCAGCAGCTCGCGATGCCTGATTGGATTGTATGAGAAATTAATTGGACTCCTGTGATAAACCAATGCAGAGAGAGGAGGAGATTCTTCTGCGGAGGGGTTTTCTGGGTTGGAGGTATTCAGAAGTTCATTTTGTTAAAAAGACATTAGGAGATGAGGAGGAAGGGGCGACGAGGCGAGGGGAGATAGCGACTTAATGAAAGTTTCCTTTCATGCCCCTGGGTTTCAGAGGCAACTCTTAACAAGAGCGAGGAAGATGAGAGCGAGAAGCGCTCGAGCATCTCTCTGTAGCAGCTATTGTGCAGCCCGTTACAAAGAGTTGTGCCCATGTAGGCCACAGACATGTTTCTCCTTGGAGAGCTAATGAAATAAATAAACCACGATAACTTTAAGCAGCCTGTCTTGATCTTTCATAAACCGCAGAAAATGCCCGTCAGAATCCTCCGTAAACATTTCATCAAACGTGGCATAGGAGGAAACTACCTCCATGTGTGATGTGATGCATTTTAAAATGAGTAAATTACACTTTATGACAAACAAGCGACCGCATCAGAGTGAAAATGACCTCCTCTGGCCTTTCAAAGTGCTCCGTGTGAAGGTCGCTTCAGATCCACGGCTCGGTCAGGGCCGTTTACATTCTCAGTTAATTAGCAAAATGTTAAAGATTACTATGATGATAAACAGATGACTGACATTGCCATTGTGACCAGGTTAGCATTAGCATGTAGCTCAAACATAAAGCATCGTTAGCTCTTTCGTAATTCTGTGCTTTGAATCTGTATTGTGCCGTAACATCTGTCCTGTGCCAGACTATCAGTCATCTTCTCAGCTGGTAATATTATATATCTACAGACGTTCATGGTGTCATCTCCTTCTCACCTTTTGCTCTAATGCAGCCCCATATCATCACATTCCCACTTCTGTGCTTCACTGTCAGGACGATGCAGTCACTGTGGTAGTCATGGACATTTATTTTGTTTTGTTGGCAAAATAAATAAAAAATAATAATTAAAAATAAATAAATAAATAAATTAAAAAAATTTAAAATAAAAAATCATTAAAAATAAAACTAAATAAAAAATGAAAAAAATAAGAAATTATTATTTTATTTATTTGTCCTTATATTTCTACTTTTATTAGCCTTTTCTTCTATGGATTAATTTTTTTAGAAATATTGCTTTATATTGCCACATTATCTATTTTTTATTTTATTAATTCTTCTTTTTATTTCCACTTTTTGATTTATTTGTGTAATTTGGCACTCTCACTACTCCATAACATCTGGCCATTAAGTGTCAAAGCAAAACCTTTTCTTTTTTTTCTTGGATGTCGTCCACAGATGCTGACGTTATGCAGATCCAAAACTGAGAAAGTTCTGGTGTCCACAGCTCATTTCATAACTAATTAGGTTAATTAGAAATCTCAGATGTGCTTAATTGTGTTTCAGTGATCACATGTATTTATTTTTTTGTGTTTCTGTGTTTTTTAATATTGTCTTGCTAAAGGATTTGTTTTTGATTGTTCAAATGCAATTATTGCGAGGTCAGACTATTCAGAATCACTGGGCATTGAGGTGATTTTGCACCGGAGCGTACTCACTTGTGTTGTGTTCTGTACGTCACAGTGCTGCTTTATGCTAAATGCTAACGCTAACACAGTCAGTATAAAAATGACAACACTAACCTACCGATGCTCATAATGTTCCCCATGACAACAGTCTTATTTTAACATGCTGTCAGGTTAACACGTCCTGAAAAGTCAGAGTACAGATGAGGCTGATGTTTTGCAACCATTTAGTGATAAACAAGAATATTGGATCAATTAAGACCAGAGAACTCTTTAAATGTCTCACTTATTGTAAAAATGAAATGATTCAGTAAACAGTTAAATGCTCGCTGTGGTGTCCTTCCTTTTTATCCAGTGGATTGTAATTAAACTCTAACTACACTGATTTATCCCTGCAGTAGCTGTAGGACTGGGCAACAACCTGCAAATCAGGTCAACATATAGGATGCACATAATATAAGTTGCATGAAAAATCCTGCAGACGTGACCTAAATGTCATGAGCTGCATTTGGCCCTGATGGCAAAAATCAGCTTCTGTAAAGAAAAATTTTCAGTTGATGAGGAAAACATGTTCTAACATGGTCACTGTGGCCCTTTCAAACACGTTTAGCATGTTGACATTGTTAGTTTTGTGTGTTATCATGCTAATATTTGCCAATTAGCAGCTACGAGTCAAAGACAGCAGACGGGGTTCATTTAATGTCTGTTTTGCAAGTATCTGACCAAAAATCTACTGGGCAAATGAACAATAAAACAATCTCTGAGCCTTTGCTTACTTGACTATTCAGTTAACACTTTTAAATCTTTGGTAAATTTTCCTCCCTGAGACACAGATCTGAATACTGCCTACGCATTACTGCAAGCAGCCTTCACTGAAACACTGCATCCTTCATTTGGTCTTGAACTAAATTGAAATAAATTCAATATAACAACTTAAACCTAGAATAGCTGTTGTACGTAATGCAGCAGCTCATAAATCAGGTCAACAGTGTACGAATACTAGAACGGACTATTAATTAACTAAAGTAGTCAGATTGAAATGTTTAGCATACACAGGAATCAGTGTGTAAAATATTACAGTCCTCTCCTGATGAATGTAAATTACCCTGAAAAACCCACTAAACTGCCTGGGAGGTAGAGCAGATGTGACCTCAGCATCATTAGCAGAAGCTGAATGACCCTGAATGCTGTAAAAAAATAAAAAATCATTTTAGCTCATTTATCTTTCAGTAAAGAAAAGAGAAAACCTTTGACTGTCGACACAAAGATTTTCTCAGCGACCGAAAGCAGTGGGGTTTGTGAGACGTGTGGATTCATCTTCAGAAGGCCGACGGTGTTTAGAAAGTACAGTACAACACGCGAAAAGTCAAAAAGAGGAACAGCGGAGGTGGACGAGAAAACAGAGCCAGCCAGTGTGAGAGCTCAGCTGTGTCCATGTTGTGTCAGGAGGCTGATGGATGACCTGCTTCATGCTTTCCCTCCAATCAAGACCATGTGATCTGTCGGATCAAATTAGCCCCGGGGTGCTGCATCTGGATGTCCAGGCTCAGCTGTGCGCCTCCCTCCTGAATCAGATGTCCTTGCTAGGTGAGCGCCGGGTCCTGCGAGCCGAGGCGACCTGTCTGACTCCGAGACGGCATCCTTGATCAACAGGCAGCTGCTGCTCTCGACACGCAACAAACACAGACGGACGCCGACGACCTCGCAGCTTCTGTCTCCGCTGATTGCATGCCTGTTCGCTCAAGCATCCATCACAAAGTTGTTTTGTCTAATTTCTAGCCATATATGATAATTACGCTGACAATTAACTGCGTTTTAATTAAAAACAAGATGAGAATCTTCCAAATAGATGAGATAATGGCACATTTTAACCAACAGCTCGTTCATTATTCCGGCTGTGTTTCACCAAAACATTTTAAGTGCTGCTCATACCAACATATCTGAACCCGTGTCAGGTAGCACACTCTGTTTAGCATCTGAGTCCATGAGGAAATATTAGCATGAAGTGGCCAAAGAGAGAGAACGAACACAGCTGTAATGAAATATCTTCATATCCTTTCAAATATTTATTGAAGAGTCACTAAAATAATTGTGTGCTTATTAAGTGCTATGTGAGCTCTGTAGGTTGATTGGGGTTAATTAAAGATTATGCAGTTTTATTATAGAAGGATTTCTCATGTAGCTAATTAGAAAAACGCACAAGCTATTGTTTACACACACAAACAGCTTGTTAGCGGACGACCGGTGGCTCCTGATGCCGCTCTGTCTCTGAGCCCCACAGTCCTCCATCACCAGAGCGAGGACCGGGCCAACGTGGAGGAGGCCAAGAAAAAAAAACGCCCCAGCGGATGTTTGATGCAGGTTTAATCCAGGCCAGAGGCTCCATAGCTCTCTATGAGATCGGCCCTTTACCCGCTTACCAAATCCACAAAGGTGAGCCCGGGACGCGCTCAGAACACAAGCTCAGCGCCTTACCTGCTCCAGTTTCCAGTGGAACTCGGCCGGTCTGAAGGTGTCCACCTGGGTGAAGTCTCTCCTCAGCAGAAACACCAAGCGGCAGTTGTGGACGTACAGCGAGTAGTGGTGACGGTTCATTTCTGTGGGAGGGACAAAGAGAAAGGACCGGATCACCTGTCAGGTAAAGCTGATCTGAAAGCGCACAACACTGGGAGAGATCGCAGGAGTTTTAAAAATCTAAATAATCTCTTTGGGAAAGGCCGACTATCGCATAGCTGAATTAAGACTGGAGGAGCTTTTCAATGTCAGCTGTAGCACTGTTTGAACAGACCCGTCCTCCAACATCCATCCTACACTCATGGACATTCTTACATTTTATTCTAGAAAAGAGGTCCATGTAGCTGCATACTTTGATGTACTCATAAGTATAAAATAAGCAAAAATAACAGACAGCTCAACTCTCACGTTGCATCTGTCACATCCAGGAAAAATTCATCTGTGTACAATTATAGATATTTTATTGCGCTTTGAAGGCTTTTCCACACAAACAAGACGTGTCAGAGGGATCAGCTGAGTTGCAGTTTCTGGTCTCAACATGGAAAAAGTCAAATGTATTGCTTGTCTTAGTGGCCTTTTATTGTCCTACTCGCAGCAGCTCGTGTCTTTCTCCCTGAGTTTCTTTGCGATGCCAACAGCGTCTCCCTCGTCAGTCGGCCGCCCTGGTGCGGTGCAACCAAACCTCCGATCCGAGGACCGGTTGGCATCGACTAATCCGCTCATTTGATTTGTGCCACTCTGATGGAATCGCGGGCTGATTTGTGGTGCTCTGATCAGATCAGCTGCAACACGTTGGTGGGAACTCGTCTGTCTGAGGAAAACAGCGTTAAAGACTGAGGGAGATGGTGTTCTGTGTTTTTTATTTGCCACAAAATACTTTTAAACATACTTTGCTGTGTGCGGCTCTAAACCTCAAGCCCATCGGTTCTTACTGTAGAATTCTATCTTTCCCAAAAAGAGCTGGGCGCTGTTGTTTTTTTTTTGTTTTTGTTTTGCAAACTTTCCTCACACATCAGCAAATAGGACATTAGTTTGGTATTAATGCACGTTTTAGGGAACATTTCTGGCAGCAAAAGCAAACCTAAAGTTAACTAAAGTGAAGTGCCTGGGGCCAAATATCAGTTAGACACATCACAGGGGCACATTTCAACTGTTTTTGGACTTCAGCTGAGATTTGTGACCTACATCCAGCAGAATAAGGCCCCGTTTACACACAGCAAAAACTGTGATGTTTCAATGCCGTTGGTTTACACGTAAACGAAGCTACAAGTCACCCAAAGCGATCATTTCCGAAAACTCCGACCAAAGCGGAGACTTGGAAAAACTCCGTCTTTACCATAGACTGTATAACAGATGGACGCAGCGACCGTGACGTCACCTGCTGGCTTCTGCACTGAGAACATGAAGCCAGGGTTTCGCTACTTCCTGGTTGACATCTTGGATTTTTGGAGCCAAAAATGTTGGAGGGGGGCGGAGCCAGAGCTTTTTGGAGCCAGTAGCTAGTGGACGTAGCGGTACTGCAGGTTTCTGACACTTCATTTTCATGGCCGGTTGCTACGTCCATCTTTCTTATGCAGTCTGTGGTCTTTACGTAGACAGCAGGAGGCGGAGCTTGACGTCACAGTGTGCGATAAAAGCGTCATCAGTGTGCGACCATGTTTAGAGTTTGTCAGTTTCTCTGTCGGTCCAAACAATCGACCCTCGCGCCATTATCGTTGAAGTAACAGGAAGTAATTCGTGCTATTCGTTGTTGGGTTTTTCCAGAGTTCTGATTGGCTAGCATGGCTTTATGCTTCTCGTCACACTGCCCCCTGTTGGTGTGGCAGCTCATAGCCGCTCTTATCGACGTGTTTAAGCAGGTTTGTGTAAATGAAGATTTTTTTGAAAACGATCTGGTGCGAACAATGTTAATTTTTAGAACGTAGATCCGTTTTTGTAAATACCCAACTATGTATGAACGGGGCCTTAGTAGAAATACTTTGTTAGTGGTTTAAGTCTTGTGATGTGGCTCAGGTGGTGGAGCAGGTTGTCCATTTATAGCAGGGTTGTCGGCTAATGCCTCCACATACCAAAGAGCGTTTGGGAAACACACTGAAGTTGCTCCTGATGGCAGCTCTACTGCCTCTGGTATGTGAGTGTAAATAGGAAACACCGTAGAAGCTCTTTAAATGTCACTGAGGTGCACCACATAGGTACAGTTAGATTCCTGGGATTTTCTGATCAGAAATAACACAGGACTCACCGGTCTTGTCAGAATTGCAGAGCAGTGTCTCCTTCTCAGCTCTGAGCCCGGGACTGGGCCCGTGCTTCATCCACGTTGCTATGGTGAACTGGTCCGTCAGATTCTGGGGTACCACCCAGTCGGGGATTTTAGCCGCCTGACGACCGTCAAACCTGAAGATCAGGTCGCTGTCCCGCCCGCTGTCAGTCACCAGGGAGGCTGTCCAATTGGTGGCGGCACTGGGAGCAGGGAGAAGGTCAGTGCTGCCTGATGAGGCACCTGGGGGTCATTGCCATGGGAACAAATAAAAGGAGCGACAGGAGATGTGTCAATAACAATCATGGCAGATACGCAGTGTATATTGCCCTAACCTTGGCAATGATTACTTATGAGTAAGGCAGATGGCACGGCTTAATATGTAATCAATGGGCCGAGATGGATAGAGGATGTGGCTATTGATTCATGGCAAATGAAACTAACTTTCAAAAGGAAAGAGATGTGAGTCATCGTTCATAAATTCACAACATAGCTCACCACTAAAATGTGCCTCTATGGAAACAGAGAGGACATATTGACCGAGCACTATGGTAACACAAAGAGAAGAGACACAGCAAGGACTTGGTGAGAAGGACATTGTGTTGTGTATCAACCAATCACATGATTTGTTTAGAGCTGACACTTTTGTTATATGATCCCCACACATCCTGACAAAACACTCCGATCATTAATGCGATGCATTGAGTCATCCCACTGCCTTTCTCATGTTCTCTTTAAAAACAGCTCCATCATTCCTTTGACATAATAACCTCAGTGTGTTCAGTCCTGAATGATCTTTGTTTTCAAGCTGTCACCTTGACGAACATTGTTTCTGCCACATAGCTCTCACTGGCCCTTAATGTATCTGACATGCTTTTACTGATCTGTCTTTGCCTTTCCATCTGACAGTGAAAACTGCATTTCATGCCTTTAAAGCACATTTATGAATCATTTGTAACAGCTTACGGGTGGTAATGACTCAAACCGATACGGGAACCATACTGTTCCGAGAAAAAATGGGCGGCGTAAGAATTTACAATGTCTCCCTTGTCCAGGAAAACAATTGCAACATGCATCTGTTCATTTCTGCTAATACCACAACATTAGCACATTAATTGATGTTTTTCTTCCGTCTGTAAAGCTCTGTTTTTCTCTACCGCATACTCAGGGTGCGTTCTGACTCCAGTAATTAGATTCCCTCAGTAAATAAATACGCATCGACTTCTCCAGCACCCAGCTGCAGCCTTCTCTTTGCCCGATGTCTTTGTACATTATCTCAAATTGATTGTGCTTTAAAAAAGCAATTACAATTTATTCTATTTGCTATCAGATAACGATTATGAGGTGCCTGAAAGGGACTCTTTAGTGGTAAACCATGCATGGACTGGGAGCCAGGGGAGGCAGGGAGGGGGTGCCGTGCATTCAGATGAGCTGGAATGTGGCTTGTGAAGGCCGTTAGTCAAAGATGATGACTCCAGCCCCCCTGCTGGCAATGCAGCGTGGGCAGGGAGGGGGGAGCCGGGAAGGCTGGGCTGCTCTGTCGGCGCTCTGGGCACTGACACGGCGGCTCGGCTGCTCATCAGTCACTGAGGAGAAAGCGTGGCTGCATCTGGGGCGGCTAATGCCCTCGCTCTGTCACATCATTAGTGACACAGCTTTAACTTGCCATTCTGGTGCCTTCATTTAGCGCAGGGGTTTACCAGGGACACAAGTGGAGATAAGAATGCAACACGGACCGGCAGCTTTTAGATGTTAATTTAAAAAGGGGCAGAGAAAACGGCACCTCGGGCTCCGTCTGACCCTGGTACTGGAAGTGTGGACTCCAGTGATGCTTTTGGCTGGAGCTTACTTCTAATTCAGTCCTCTAACTTTTAGTTTGTTGCCGCAGCCAGAAGCCTTTGATCATCCGTCCACTGCATGTTCTACATATCTCCTCAACTTACTCACAACACAAACACCACTGAACAAACTCACCACAGAGCTTCTGCAGAGATTTCTCCGAGTAGGTTTCCCGGTCGCAGCCCTTCCCGATGTGGCTGGTCTGCAGCTCCACGGTGGTCCTCACAGATGACAGAGGCCCGCCGCAGGTCTCCAGGTGCATCTTGGGAAACAGCTGCTTGCTGCCCGTCCCTGGCTCGTAGTCCACTCGTTTATTCCACCCTGAGAAAAGCGAGAGATGGAGTGATAGTGTTACGGCTGGCAGAGAGGGTATATTAAAGCGCAGCGTCTGTTCTTTGGAGAGGAAACACCAGCCTGATCCAGATTATGATCTGTAATAATATCTGATTTTCACAAACCTACTCGTTGCTTTTGTTACGGCATGGTTTCCGCCTCATTTTGTCCATTTAGACTACCATCAAAACAGGACACCAATTCCAATTTTTCACTGTCACCGGTATTTTTGGCATCACAACTCAATATCCTTCTGGCAGAATGTGGCCGCCTAATGAAATTGCTGCATTGTTGTTGGAGTGCAGTGCAGTACCTGCATTAGCAGCAATAGTCATTACGCTGTCACTGTCTGTCCTGTCAGCTGTGAATTGTGTTTTTCTGTCAGGGCAGGCTATTAGTTTGTGTAGCGGTGATGCTTTCACTTTCCCAATCATTTTTTCAGCCTTTGTGGCGCGCATATGTGTTCGTCTGCAGTCGCTGCCAGAGATAAAACGAGAATGAACTGAAAATTATGTCGCCTGTTTAATGTTTTCTGGAGTTGTGTTTACAGTGAGCCAATCTCACTCATTATCTCAGTTTCAAAACAAAGCAGCTCCAGCAGATCGGTAAACGCTGTCAGCATAGATTTCCGGCATTAGCTCAGTCGGATGTCTGTCACTCTATTTACATCCCTGCCTCTGTCACGCAGCAGCACCATTGCATCATCACTGATGAAACTAGTTACACCGACACCGAATTAATTGGATGCCCGGCTCTCAACCGCTCTGTCCCGTCCACGCTGCCTGTGCACGCAAATGAGTTCCAATCCGTCCGTCCTGTTATCTCTCCGTCTATCTATTGAGCATTACTGGCTAGGAGCTGGAGGCACAAGCATGAAGGCAAGCTGACTGAAGAAGAAGAAGAAGGGGAACAGCTCTTTGTTGCTCGCCAGACTGTTAAATCTGCCATGCTCACTTCCTCACACACACACTCACTACGCCGTGCACAAACACACACACGCACTGCTTCTGTTTTGTAGTTGATTTACCTTCCCCAGCCTGCAGTCGCTGTGGGCTGCTGCTGCTCTGTTACTATGGGATTGTCAGTGGCTGTGATGAAAATAGGCACAAACAATGGTACATACTAAACAAGGACAAAAACACATGCGTGAGCACAAAAAAACACAAACATTTCTGTAGCTTTCCCTCACACACACACAGTCCTCTCTGCACACAGCCACTGTGTACGTACGCACTAATCAGCCTCTACAACCACCTGCCTCATTTGGGTTTTTTCCCCTCGTTCCACCAAAACAGCTCTGACCGGTTGATGCATGGACCTCTGCAGGTGTCCTGTGGTATCAGGCACCAGCTTAGCAGCAGGTCCTTTAAATGTCTGGATGCTCTGAGGTGGGACCTCAATGCATCGACTTGTGTTTTTTTCTTTAGCACATCAGGCAGACTCTTGATGGGAGTGTGGTCTGGAGAACACCTTGAACGTCTTGTTGTCATTCCTACACAACGTTTGCAGAGTGAGAAAGCACATTGTGCTGCTGAAAGAGGCGACTGCCATCAGAAATACTGCTGCCACGACTGTTTATAGAGGTTTATAGATGAATGCCATGTTGCCAGGTTTCCCAGCAGAACACTGCCCAGAACATCACACTGCCTCTGTTAGCTTCCCTTCTTCCTATACTGCCTCCTATTGCTGTGTTTTCCCCAGATAAACAAGCACCTGGCTGCCCGCATGAGGTGTAAAAAAAGCATGACTTTCTCTAACAAAGCATAAAAGCTTCCCGGTCCAGTTTGGATGTTCACATGCCCACTGCAGGGGCTTTCAGTGGTCAGTATGGACCAGTGTCTGACCAGTCTGCAGCCCCGTGCACGACAAGCTGTGATGCACTGTGTGTTCTGTGATCCTTCTATCATAGCCGACATTAAAGGTTCTCTGTTATTTTTGCTGTCGTGGTTCTTTTGTGGGATCAGACCAGCCTTCACTCCCCACGTGCATCACCGGGTCTCCCTTTTGAAGACTTCTGGTAGGTTCTAATCCCTGCAAACCAGAAACCCCCAACATAACCTTCTGTATTGGACATGATCTGACCTGTCAACGTCTTTCAGGTAACTGCGTTGAACTTGTGCATTTTTCTTGCATCACATGAGCTTCAGAAACTGACTGGCAGCAATCAGCTGCTGCCTCATATTTCCTGGCCCTTGACAGGAGCCATTGTAATCAATGTTCTTCACTTCACCTGTCAGTGGTGTTAACGTTTTGGCTGATTGTGTGGAAGGATAAATGGTCCCACTTTTTGATTACTCCCTTTATGTAGCATATTTTCATCTGGTCCCCTTAACAGCTTGATGGCTCAAAGCTAGTCAGGAGTTGACGTACTGGCTGATTGGTAAGCTGCTGCTGCTGTGATGCCGTTTTTCAGAGGCAGCAGCAACGACTGCTGAAACGACATCCTAAAGCAACAGCAGAACACGGGCAACTTTTTAGCTTAGAGTGGAAGCAAAGCAGATAGACTAGATAACCTTGGTGATGCAGAAAGTGATTTTTAAAAAGATTTCTGGTTACAGGTGGTGTTTGCCAAACGCATACCACATGGGTGCAAATTCACTGAGTAACGAGTTTCTTTATTGGGATCCCAGCTGTCCAGACGGTTACTCAGGGTCATGCTCCTGCTCCCTTTTCCTGCGTTCCCTGTCTATCCCCATTGAGACTATCAAAAAGAAAGCACAAAAGTCCCAAGAAATAAGCTTTAACTTTAACAATTCTAGTTACATTTAGAGCAAATCATCAGTTTTTTTCCCCTCTTGGTTTCTCTACAACATCAACTTCTTCAAGTTTTGTGTACTGAAGGACAGATTTGACATTTGCTGACAGTTTAAATAAGAAAACTGATACCACTGTCTAAGCCACAACTGCTGTTGCACTTCTATTTTGCACATAAACCTTTTCTACTCGGATGTGTAAATTCTTGTATATATTTGTCTTATTATCTTGTTTTATTTTTTATTCATATTTATTGTATTGTATTCCTTTCTTTCTGTAGTTATTTTTACTTTATTTTATTTTTTTAAATTTTCCTATTTCTATTATTCGTGCAAATTCCTACAGCCGAAACCAAATTCCTTGTATGTTGTGTACGTACTTGGCCATTAAAGCTGATTCTGAGTCTGATTCTGAAGAAGCCCAAGCCAAGAGACAGCTAGCTTAGCTTAGCATAAAGTTTGGAAAAAGAAGGAAATAGCCAGCCTGGCTCTGACTAAAAGTTTAAAGAAAAAAGCAATGTGACGACCAGCGCAGACAAAGCTGTCGTCTGTGCTTGTTGCTTTGGAACTGTGTGGTGACAACCGTCCTCCTGGACGTCTGCTGCTGCACCAACCGCAGGGTGAAATCACAGTTTCCAGTCTTTATGAAAACCTCCAACACAGTAAAATGTGCTGGAAGTGATCGACTAACATTAGTCTCAACAAGAAAATCGCCTTTTCCAAAATGTGAAAAAATGAACACATAGAGATGACCTCATTTATTAAAAAGAGCTACAAAATCCACTGGATTTTAACCGTTGAATCCGTTTCCATCTCTTTGTCTTTGCAGTGCTGCAGAGTGAAGCTGCACCTTTCAGCCGGTTGGCTTTGGGGAGAGGCTGAAGCAGACACTCCACTAATAGGCTTGTTTGAGATGAACAGCACCTTGCTTGGAAAGCAGATGAGAGCGGGCGGCGGCGGCGGCAGCAGGGGGCAGAGACAAAAGGCTGCAGTCATGTCGGACAGATTCCAGCAGCCTTCTGTCTGTGCATGAAGTCACAGAAACACTCATATCCTGTTAGATCTGATTCCGATTTAATAAAACACTATCAGACCCGTATATCCGCTACAGACTGTACGCAGCCTCCAGGGCTCCTGATCACTGCTGCTGGTTCCACCTTCATTTCACATCAATGCTCATAATCAGCGTCACACTGATTTGCTGCTGCGTATAAATCTGTTGTCACATCTTTATCGATTTTATTTTTACAATCCTCACATTGAACGTCGATCTGCAACAGACGAGAACTATGATGATCTGATCAACCACACAACACGTCGTCTGTTCACAAAATAAACCATCAGAATCGGAATAACAAAGCCAAGCGCTGTCCGATTGAACAAAAAGACAAAACCGCCTCTACGACGTGCTGATATTGCCGAGCGAACACGTGAACCGGTCGGCTGCTTTCCCGTCGTGCCCTGAGGCCGTGCACTCAGCGGAGAGCCACTCCGAGGCCTGGATCTGAAAAACTGCAGCTGCCTTGATCTCATGTGATTCTGGTTGTCAATGTTTGCGTGACGTCAGGCCATGTGGGGATCAAGTGGGATTGAAATCTAACTGGTATGCATTGCGCCGGCGGTAGATTCTGTGCGGGCCTCGCTCACCTCAAGCAAACTTAATAACACAGTCCACAGATAAGTGAGAGTAAAACGACCTGTCGGTGACTTGGCTTTAGCTCTGAGGACGGGAGGGAGGGCAGGACGGAGCGGAGTCTGGTTAAGGATGCATGGAAAGGAGTGAGGGAATGAGGAAGGATAAACGAGGGGTAATGAGTTGAGGACGTGGAGCGCATTCAGATAGGTGAGAAAGGCTCGGCTTGAGCTTGGAAGTAGGTGATTAAGGTTTATGGGTTAGAGAGCACTGGACAAACACCAAGGTAGTAAAAGGCGAAGGCTTTGAGGAGAGATTAGGGCGGTTTCACTCTCTTCACTTCTTAGGAGTTTTTAATCTCATGGAAGACTGAACGTTTGTAGTCTGTTTGTCTGGAGGGAGGAGTGACCAGAATCTGTTCACTGGACCCGAAACCGTCTGATGTATGGACACCAAAAC
>NW_007578333.1:89455-96296 GCF_000690725.1 Stegastes partitus
CTTTTTTTCCCCCCAAGATGTACAGAAACAAAAGTTAAAATGTCAGATCATCTTGAGTGCAGTTCTTCAAGGTGTTTAGCAGGTAAATTGTTCCATGATTTTAAGTGTCTTCTGTGCCTACATGCAACCTCAGACTGACTCTGTGGGTCAAATCATTTGTTTGAAAAACTCCTCATTGTTGTCTGGATGTTTCTTTATGACTCTGGCGACATGTTTGGTTATAACTGGCTGCCCAATCAATCTCTGACTGATCAGACGCCTCCCTGATGGCATGGCGTGATGGACAAATATCATCAGAAACATTCCAGTTTGCAAGACACAATAGAAATCAGTCATGGGACGTGACGGGACGCGACATGGGTCGTTAATTTCCAGCAGCGTAAAGGCAAAGGAGACGAGTGGTGTCGGAGCTGCAGCTGGCTGCCACACCTGCATGTCGGCAGACTTTAAGATTCATTTCTCTTTGCTCTTTGCTGCTGGATTTTTAAACCTTTGCCCATCAGTGTACAGCGAATGATGAAAAGTCCTCTATCTGTCTCCACGTCTGAATAAATGGGAAAAAGGAATTCATTTATTCATGCCAATGAATATTTATGTACTTTATTCCTGATCATAAATGATAAATCCAACACCATCAATTTGTATTATTGAGTGGCTCGCCGTGTTTCACCACACGAGAGGCTCGACGCAGACGCCGCTTTAAAATACAAGCAATGGGTTCAGTTGGGCGCCACAGTGACGGGAGTCAAACGATGAGGGTGTGAAGTGTGCTGCCCTCAGATATAACGAGAAAGGAGCTCGCTGGTGGGAAGTCAAATGAGTTACAAGCAGTGTGGGTGTAGCGCATCGAGAAAACCAACCCGCAACACCGAGTACAGTAGCAGATGTTCTTTCCCACCAAAAGACACATTTCTTTCCGAGACTCGACTCCCCTCCGTGATTACACACGAGGCCGAGTGTGTTGGAACAGTGTGGCAGCGGCGACGCTGAAATATGAGCTGTTCAGGAAAAAGAAAATGTACACAGATACACTCTCACAGCAAAAGCAGCTCACTCTTTATTTTATAGCTTACGTTCAGATAAGAGCCAAACAAACAGTCTCATATCAGTGATAAATATTTGGCGGCGGCATTTATCTTTAATAACAGGAGGCACTACAGCCATGAAATGGAAAAAGGTCCTTATCCAGGAAACCCAGTGGGCTGAACTGGAGTGTGTTTACAGAAACACTTCTATGTCTTAAATCGGCTCCCTTTAAAAACTTTTTCCTTTTATGAGCACACCGTTCCTCTATTTATCTGAGTAAATAAACTCAAACCCAAAAAGAAGCCTTGTGTTGGTGGATCTTGGATCTTTTGTACAACAATAGTGATAATGTAGCACCAGTGTTGTGATACTTTCTGCCACTGAGATCAATTATTTCCAGCAGGTATTTAGATTGAAGGTTGTCACTTCGATCTTTTGACATTCAAGAACTAAACGATAATGATGATAATGATGATGATGTAGCATCTTTTGTTCAGCTGCTTGACTGGTTGCACAGTCATTAATCAGAAGCATCTTAAGGTGCATCAGTATGAAGAAACAGGAGAAGTAGCAAAAACAGCTGTGATAGACTCCCATCCCGCCGGTGTTTATACGGTAAGCTGGTGTAACATGTTGAAGCTGTGTCAGTGTCATGTTCATGGTATCTCCAGCCTGCTGAGGTGCTTCAAGAAGCTCCATGTCTGCACCTGTCAGAATATAAATATCCCCATTGAAGTAGTCCTCATGCATGTGTCATGGTAGAGACTGAGATCTCTACTGTCTCTAGCATGACACATTATCAGAGCTTCTACTGGTAGAGATTGCGATCAGTATTGCACTCAAGATGATCTGACATTTTAACTTTAGTTTCTGTACATCTTTGGGGGAAAAAAAGAAACTCCAGAGCTCCAGATGTGCTGAACTGCAGTAGCATGAAGACAACTATATGGAATAAGTGGCTCTTCTATCAGCGTCCACCCTGGAATCCTCGTGAGCTTTTTATTTCTTCCAGAGTGGTGTTTTTTATATGCTAGATGAGCATAAATAAGCAGTGCACACCTTTCCTCTGTGAAATATGCTGATGATGCTCTCAAAAACAGTTCAGGAGGAACCGAACATGGATGGACGGGCCTTTCCACATCAGTATTCTCAGTTTCTAGTTCGTACCTGTACGGTATTTGCTGTAACTTACCTGACCTTTCACTGACAAATGTACTCAATAACATTAAGCTTTAATCCGCAGATATACATGTAGAAAACTGTTCCATCCATCCATCCATCATCTCTACACCTTAATCCTCACCAGGGTCATGGGGGGCGGAGTCTATCCCAGCTGACTCAGGGTGAAGGCAGGTTCACCTGGACAGGTAACCAGTCTATCACAGGGCTACACTTAGAGACAGACAACCAAGCACACTCACATTCACACCTACAGACAATTTACAATCACCAATTAACCTCAGCATGTTTCTGGACTGTGGGAGGAAGCTGGAGAACCCGGAGAGAACCCACGCTGCACGGGGAGAACATGGAGACTCCACGCAGGAAGATCCCGGGTGTCCTCACTGGGACGTGAACCGGCGACCTTCTAGCTGCGAGGCGACGGTGCTAACCACCGAGACACCTTACAGCCCGCTTTGCATACAGTGATACCGAAAAACAAAATGGTTATGTTGTTTCTATAGTCACATATTCTTTTTTATTATTGTTTTTACCAATCGCCATCTCTACTAATCTTCAGAATCAGCAGAACTTCCACCAGATCAGTCTCTATCGTGACACATACATGCAGAGACAGCGCTGCCACTTCTAGATGCACGTGTGTGACTTCATCGTGGAATCAATCTTGCCCTCAGACATCAAATTCTGTGTTAAACTGATCCAACCTTCAAGCAAGGATCCTCTCTGGTGATGAGAGCCGGGCTTTACAGGTACGACCTAAAGATCAAGCAGCAGTCTTTTATAGAAAATGTGTTGAAATTGCACATTTTTTTCAGCTGCATAAACTCAGTAGTTGCTCTGAACCCACCCGACATGCCAGATTTGGCTCCCTGGGAGGAAAAGTGGCCAAATTTAGGATCAGCTACAGTTTTAGATTTGTTTGTTTTTGAATGTATTTATTTAAAAAGGGACAATGCACACTGATGAACATTCAAATACATGTACAAGTTGGTCAAAAGGCTCATTTCCATCATCAGGCCCTTTGCCCAGTGTTGTACGGCATCTAAAATTAGTAATTACAGGCAGTCACTTAACTTTCTGATGACACCTAGTATTTGAGGTTCTATCAGAGTTTGCAGGGTGAACACTGGCAGCCGACCAACCACATCCTCCTCTCGATGTGCTCTTAATAGTATTTCAGTGAACGAGTCGGTGAATCCAGCTCCTGAGTGATTTGCTGCTCTGCAGTGGAGAGAACAGGCTGCGATAAAGTTAGGCGAGCAGGAATGGCAGAGCGTTAGAGCTATTGTTCAAACAGCCGGAGGTGGGAAATGATAACTGGATTCACAGAGGAGAGAAAATCTGTTGCAGCACTTGCACAGCAGAGTCACACGGACGCTGGGTTTGAACAAGTTAACGATATCCACCCCGCGAACGTCACAACGGACAAGAACAAAGATGGCAGCAGCTGGGGACTGAAAATGCTTCAAAGATATCAAAACTGAAAAGGAAATGTCGTGCATTTTTAATTTCACAGTAAAAAAATAAATAAAAAATCTGAAACTCACAAAATCCAATGACTGTAAATTGATTAAAACACATACTTTGGCCAATAACTAACACAAATACTGTCTCTGAGTCAAGCTCCACACAAGAGTCTGCAGGCTGCCGAGGAAAGCGTCTGTACATGACGCACACTCGGCCGTAAAAGGGTTTATTTTAGGGTCCACCATCATGTATGAAGCAGTGGTTCCTGTAATCTTGCAGACCCACTGCCGAGCTGCATTTGCGTCCCTGCTAAATAATTTAGTTCTATTTAAGAGACTCTGTAGGAAACTGCTGCTGCTGCGATCGCTAACAGGTGTAGCATCAGCTCAGGAAAAACAGTACAAACAGCGGAAGCACACGTACCGTAGAGACAAACATCTAAAAATCACACAGAGAGCACTCGCACTTTGTGATTCGGCTGCACAGGCACAATAACGCACTGAAGCTCGGCTGCCTTAAAAGCAGTGTGGGTTTAATAGGAGGCTGTTTGGTCTCTATGCTCGCCTGCAGTACGCTGAGCAGGACTCACACAGCGGCCCAACAGTTCCTCTCTTTGTGAATGCGAGAGGAAGGCGAGAGGAAGCAGGGCAGACATGAAGACAGCCACGTGGTGCCGGTTCATCAGCACCGACTGCTCACCATAAAGACAAACTACTTTCATGTGTGTGCAGAAGTGAAATATGCTTTCTCATATCTTGCATATGAAAAAAGGAAAATGTGAAATCATGTTCCAGCTGCAGTCGTCCTCAGATGTGTTCATAGCCTCCCATTAAAGACGGAAAAACAGCTTCAGTCACTGAAAGAAGCTGAAATTGACAAAAGTCATAATAAATAAACAAAAATAATGAAAATCATGATGTTGCTTTTGAATTATGGTTCAACAGAAATATTTAAAAATAAATAAATAAAATGAGTAAACAAGCATGATGGGACCTGTAAACTGGCTGAACAACCCTCTGAGCCAATCAGGTGTTTCCTGTAACTCTCAGTCAGACGTCTGCACCTGTTGACAGGTATTGTGGACCACCGCTCATCAGCAAAGGGCCCTAATTTGTTTTATTTTATTAATTTTTAAAAAATTAATCTTTTCAACCACAATTCAAAAGCAATGTCTTATTTTGATAAATTATAATTTAGCAAATTATTTATTTATTATTACTTTTTTTTCGAGTTATTTGAGTGACTGCTGTGAATTTTGCCTTTTCTTTAATAGGAGGGGATGAATTCATTAGAGGACGACTGTGTTTACTGTCATACACACAGAAGAGCCACAACATTAAAACCAGGTGAAGTGAATAATACCGACTAACTTGTTAAAATACAACGTTCTGCTGGGAAACTTTGGGTCCCGACATTCACTTTACTTAGACACACATCCAAACAGAACCAGCTTGAGGAACACGACCAAGAGCCCCAGATGTTTGCACAGCCTCCAAACTCCAACTTCTTCTTCTTCTTTAGGATAACAAACCTCCATTCACAGCGGTCCTGATGTCTCACAGCTCACTGAGATGCGGTGCGTACTGTCAGTCTACAAGAAGCCACTATTTCTGACAACATTCACACTATAATTGTGCTTTTAACACATCTGAGCGGCTTCATCTGTATAATTGTGGCGCACTTCAGGCAGCGTCAGGAAGCCTGTTATTTATTTAATGGAGAGATAAGAACCATATATCCTAGTTACAGGTGGCGTCACTGGTCCACCGGGACGAGGATGATATGCTCTAACTGCATCTAGATGTCACTTCAAACATGTATTAGCACTGCAGGTGTTCGTTAGCGGCTCTTACGTGATCAGACCTTTGTCTCATAAGACACTTGTACGTTTCATAGGAGTTGAAATGGCAGGTGTTGTTAATGACGGATACCATTTGAATCATCTCAGTGCAATTAGTGAGTCGACGTGCACTGAAGCAGGGGTCAGAAATGGAACAAGGAAGTAGAATGAGGCCCTCGTTAATGGCATCAGCTACTGTAAACTATCTGAAGAACTATTAGTTGGCATAAAAGCATAAAAAAAGGTGTATTCTGATTCTGACAGCAATGTCCTCCTGTGCAACATTCATCACATCTTGTTCCTGTTTATGACTGCAGGCCATGTGGAGGTTTAGAATATTAACACTTTGGCTACCTGCAGCACACATTAGTGGACAAAAATATCAACGCAACACTTTTGTTTTTGCTCCCAGTTTTCATGAGCTGAACTCAAAGATCTGAGACTTTTTCTATTTACACAAAAGGCCTATTTCTCTAAAATATTGTTCACAAATTTGTCTAAATCAGTGTTAGTGAGCACTTCTCCTTTGCCAAGATAATCCGTCCACCCCACAGGTGTGGCACATCAACATGCTGATTGGACAGCATGATGATTGCACAGGTGTGCCTCCGGCGGGCCGTGATAAAAGGCCACTCTAAGTGTATATGTACATAAGTACCACACATACAGCAGAGTGCTCGGAAACTTAAAGGGTGTCACAGAGTTAGCTAATAAGGTTTGTTAAAATAGTAAATGGTTTGCATTTAATACATGACACCAAGTGTTTTACAATGTGTGTGTCTCCATCACCCGTTCTTTAAAATAAACACAGATTTCTGATTTATGTAATTGTAATAGTTATTATCTGTAATTTAATAAGAATAATAAAAACAGTAAATAATTTTAAACAGTTACAGTTAAAACTGTTTTTAAAAAATCTAATTTTAAGGGTAATTGAAGTGAGACAGACTAGGTTTTTTTTTTTTTTCTAGATGTTGTTTCCTGACCAGAATACAGTCGTGACTCGATGATCCGACACTAAATGTAAAACCTTCTTCTATGTTGGACAACAAGGCTGTTGGATTGTCGAGATACAAGGAGGGCTTGATGCTGGAAGGCTCATTAGTTGTTCATATTCATTGTTCATAGTTGTTATAATAACTAGTAGGGCTGGTCCCAATAGCACTTTCTGGACTCAATTAATGATCCATCCATCCATTATCTATACACCGCTTAATCCTCACTAGGGTTGCGAGGGGGCTGGAGCCTATCCCAGTCGACTTAGGGCGAAGGCAGGCAACAGTGCTACCAATTGCGCCACCCTGCAGTCCCTCAATTAATGATGAA
>NW_007578333.1:97362-126776 GCF_000690725.1 Stegastes partitus
GTGGTGGTGGTGGGGGGGGTCATCATTACTCGTCCCAGTCATCAGTGAGAGAGCCAATTTCCATTTAAAAGAGCACTCTGCTCCTCTTTTCCTTCCTTTGCTCTCCTTTCCCTTCCCTCTCCACCCCTGTCCTCCTCCGTCTCCCTCCACTTCAGAGAGGGCCATCTTTCTGATTTCTCTTCTTCTTCCCTGGCCGTCCTTCTGTCTCTCGTTCTCCACAATGCCCCCAAAGTACTCATTTTAATGCTTTCATGCATGCTCTTTGTGCACGATACGACACACTTTTCTCCTCCTTGAGTGCGAGGAGAGCTCTTGTTTTGCTGGAGCGCAAGATTGCAACAGAGAAGTGTAGGGCTCATAAAAGGTGAGAGAAACTTTAAAGCACGACAAAAAGTAAAATGAAGGACAGAGGAATGTTTAATGTTCTCTGAATGTTCCACGATCTGAGATTTTACGCATCCAGATAAAGGAAAGCACTGCCCTAAAGACCGTCAAAGACAATATTTTTGCTGTTTCACCACTTGGATGCAGTTCAGACATGTTTTTGCAGATTTATGCATCCAGCAGACATCATCGAAAAAACCAAAACGCTGAGCTGAAAGAGGATAAAACTACTCAGAGCTGAGTCATGTGGCCGGTCTCTGTGAAATCCTCACTTGTTAACATGAAAATACTGATGAGTGAAGCTTTAAATACATCTAAAGACTCCAGTGTGCCTCAAAAGCCTTCCAGGTGTGGCAAGAAGATGGCAGGGATTTCAATAATTCACATTTCCAATCATCTTATATTCATGCACTGTATGAAAAATGCTTTAAAACAAGTCTGAAAACATCATAAATCTGCGACATCCCCACATTTCAAATGCCCCTGCACGATAAGAGCATGAAATCACAGGTCTGCTGTGCGAGAACCTGAGGTGGCAGAAATATATTTCTCTTACAATAGTGTTATAAAGCCTTTAATGGGATAATTTCTAATGAAATTACGGCAGCTCTCATTCTGCAGGATTCTGTGGGGAGCCTCCTAAAAGACCCCAATTTCATGTCTAGAGTAACTCTAATTCTTTTGCCCCCTTTGAGGATTGAGTGAAAATGACAATTTAATCCTGGGTGTTTAAAGTGGAGACACTGAAACTGTTCAGTAGAAAAGAAGCCAAAAAAAAAAAAAGAGCTTTCTTAGATCTCAGCGGACCGAGGCTGTACCCACACAAATAGGCTTTCAATTTAAAATGCATTCATCTGGACTGCTCCGGTGTTTTGGGCCCTCCGAAACCCAGACTTTTGAAGACGCAGATACGTGTTCAGGTTCTGGTTTTTGCGTCCTGCCCTGATCCATCACGCTCCTGAACTTTTTCAAGAGGAAAACAAAGACATCCACCTTGACGACCAGTTGAGCTGTCGCCGGTTCGGCGTCGATAAGAAGCTGTTGCTGACCTTGTTGTCTCCGCGAGCAGCCGTACAGCAGCTGAGACCATCTTTGTGTTTCCACTGGTGCTCGTCTTTCTAGTATTTTTTTACACAACTAAGCGACCAACAGTTGGCTTCATGCCCACAGATTATTTCTGAAATGGCGTCAGACAACGCAGACGACTCAAGCCGTCCCACGTCCTCTGTCTCCTCGTGGGCGATCCTAAAGAAATCCAAAGTTATTCACTGTGATCCCTCGAAGCGTGTCTGCCTCAGGGTCTCCTCTCCCCACAGCAGTCACTACTCAGGGCTTATAGGCTGAGGTGAGGGTCGGAATACAGCACGACGGTAGAACAACTGATAAAATGAAACCTCAGCTGTCCACTATACGTCGACAAAAGTGCAGCCCTGACTCAACGAGACCCTGAGGCTCAATGTTCCGAAACCTTTCCCCAAGATATAGAAACGGACCTTTTATTAATCCCCTTTAACTCTTGTGCCTGCTCTGTCTCCCCTGCTGTTGTATTCCTCTCCTGCACCCCGTCTCCCTCTTTGTCTTTGTAATCATGATCGCTCAACGTTGCCTTGACACTGAAGTGCCACTATAAAGGAAACTCCAATCTCAACAGGCAGAGAGACAAGGACTGAGCCGGTGTAATCACTCTCATGGAGGTGTGTGAGGTTGTGTGTTTGTGTCGGTGCTGCGTCCACCTTGGTGTGTTTTTGGGTCTCAGAAAAAAAAAAAAGTGCTGAACAAATACAGGTGAAGCTCAGCACACGGCAGCGGTTCATCTTCCAGATTACATCTTATAATCAGCTTCACATAAAGTTCTCAGCATTTTGTTCTGAGTTGGGTTTTTTTCACTGCAGTGACGTGGACGTCCATGAGTCCACCTGTTTGTTCTGCAGGAAATACATTCATATCACCACTAATTCTGGACACAAGTACAGTTCAGAACCATGATTTAAATCTACAATATTTAAATGAGACCTCAAACAGGACAGAATGTAAGAATAAGATTAGATTTTTTTGATTCAACAAGTGTAACAAGGTAGCTTTCTATTAAAGGCATTTAACTGTGAGAATCTCAAACAATTTCTCTTTTGCTTTTTGGCCACATTTTTCTTTTCTGTGTTTTCAGTATAAAGCGTCACACCTCTGTGGCAACGGCACAACCAGAAGTAAAAAGAGCTCCAAAATGTCTTCTGTCAGCATAACAAAGTTCGACTAAATGTTTGACAAAAGTGCCCACAGATGTTAATAATACCTAAAGAAATGTTGGCTGCTAGAGATGTTTAATTCTTAGTATGTATTTTAACAATCTTTACAAACTCACCCCTCCAACAACTTGCTCCTCTGTAAGTCATTTGAAGTCTCGTTAGATTTATTTTATGGATCAAGTGTGTTTTATTTCTCTAATCTGTTGCCTCCTGTCTACTCTGTCTGAACACAATCCACCAGAGAAGTTCTCAAAATCATGTCACATGACTGCTTGTTGAGGGCTGCAAGGTGGCTCGGTGGTTAGCACCGTTACCTCGCAGCAACAAGGTCGCCGGTTCAGGTTTCTGTGTGGAGTCTCCATGTTCTCCCCGTGCAGCGTGGGTTCTCTCCGGGTTCTCCGGCTTCCTCTCACAGTCCAGAAACATGCTGAGGTTAATTGGTGATTGTAAATTGTCTGTAGGTGTGAATGTGAGTGTGCTTGGTTGTCTGTCTCTAAGTGTAGCCCTGTGATAGACTGGTTACCTGTCCAGGTGAACCTGCCTTCACCCTGAGTCAGCTGGGATAGACTCCAGCCCCCCATGACCCTGGTGAGGATGAAAGTATAGAGATGATGGATGGATGGCTGCTTGTTGCATTTGAATCACTCGTGGCTCAGGGTTAGGGTTAGCTCAGTTGCACCCAGAATTGCAGAATTTTGTTTTTTGCTAATGGGATCTGGTGCAAATGGTTGACTTTTGGAGAACAAAATATCCACATAGAGACACGTCAACCAAGCACACTGACATTCATGCAGACAATTTAGAATCACCAATTAACCTCAACAATTCTGTGGATTGTGGAAAGAAGCTGGAGAAGCCACGCCGCAAACTCCACACACAAGACTCCCATTGAAAAGTCAATTCCAGCTGCCAGAGTTTTAAGGTTCAGGGTTAAGAATCTATCCATATTCTATGACAGTATAATTTGTGGACAAGCCCAAAAAGTAACACAATGCAGCGTGAACACATCCAGTGACCCGCCCGGGTGAAATCAGACTTTCACAATTTGACATAAGTAGTGAAATCTGAAAAACACAGGTCAGCTCTGGAAAAAATGAAGACACCCAAGTCCTGACTCATCTGTCAGATTGCCTCTGGGTGGAAGCTTCCCCTCAAGGCAGCCCGGGTGCAGGATCATGTAATGCCCTGCAGATCTAAAAAAATGAGTGTTTGGCCAAATAAATTAAAATATGCACAAAAGCAACCACACCACAAGCACTTTGACGCTCATCTCTATCGCCTCACACTGCCTCCATACACTCCCCACCACACACACATTTCCTTTTTATCCAAGCATTGCTCTCTTCTGACACAATAAAGTGAACCCAGAGTGTCAGACTCCTCTCTGCCTTTTTAGCCCTGCCACTATTCATCCATCTCTCCTGCCCGAAGCCGGGTCGAAGGGCAGCGAGAGTTCACGTGAGACGATTCCTCTGACAGCGTGCACGTACACATGCTATGATGTAATGCCATAAAAGTGGAGGGGAAAAGAGTCTGGTAACTTCTTACAACTAGCAGTGGATCAGAGAAGAAAGACGAGGAAGTGAAAGAAGCGCGAACACGAGGGCGAACTGATAAGCCAGATGGCGAGATGAGAGGAAAGAGAAGCAAGTAGGAAAAAAAGGGGAAAAAAGAAGAATCAAACCCACAAAGGGAAGAAAAAAAAATGCAAGACACAGACATTCAGGCAAAAAGGGGAAAGGGAAACAATGAATGTAATAAGGGAAAACAAGCTGGTACCAGCGAGGGGATGAAAAGTGCTAAAGCAGCAGCCAGACAGCCTGAGTCTGAGATTAGAGAGGAAGCAAGAGAGGAGAAGGAGGTTAAAGAAAATGGGAAAGGGAAGTGCCGAGCCATTTATTTTTTCTTCTTCTCCTCTTTAATTCATCCTCTTGCTCCTCTTATCACAGATCAGGACTGTGGGCTGCCAGCGCACACACACACACACACACACACACACACACACACACACTCTTGAATGGCATATTGGAGAGTCAAGCAGAAAATGCAGCCCCCGTTCCTCAAAGAGAGAATTTGCCTGAGAGCGTCTGCTGATCTCAGATACTCACTAATTCTCAGGTTGGCTCTCAACTTTCCACCAACTTAACTGCTAACACAGTGCGCTCTGTCGCCGACACCAGTTCTTACGTCACGTTTCAAAAGCCGTACTGGTTGCAGAGCGTTGTCCCAGCGTCCTCTGTGCCTACCGTATGATTACAGAAGAAGAAACGCCAACAAATAACGTATAAAAATGCACTTTCATGGATTTCTATCCCCCGCCTCACAGCTACAGCTGCTACTGACTTACTTGCACAGATTTAGGCCTGAGGTCACGTCAGAGGCTGTCACACACACACACACACTTTGTTGTGTCGCGCTAAGGTAGCCGCACACAACTCACGTGCACAACTGGCACAGTGGTTGTTTATTTCACAATTAGTGCATTTTGTTGCGGGTATTCCGTTGCACTTTAATGTCTGCAGTGTATTGTGGTTTAATGAGATTGAAAACTGCATTTTAATTGCGTTGTGTATGTAAAAGCCCGACCGGGGACCAGAGCCGACAATTAGCAATAAGTGTAAACTCTGTGTGAAGCACGTACGTTTCATTCTTTGTGTTGGGACTATGGTAAACTGCAAATTAAATGGAAAATACACAAACAAACGAAGCAAAAATTAGGCTGAATGAACTTGGAATAAACCGTACATTTGACTATAAATCGTGCTTTAAGTGTCGCTCGTGGCCACAGCACTCAGCAAAGTGTGCACACTGCCTCCTGCAGCTGCTTCAGTTCTTCTCTTCAGTCTCACACCAACACGTGTTTGTTGATCCAAAGCTTAAAATCCCTGAGTTTGTCTTTAGTTCACTGTTTCTGTTTTGACAACTGAACACTGAATTTTAATCATGTCCTGTTTGAAAATGGTCGTTTGATCCGCTTATGACCTTTTCCAGAGCTTTAAATGCATCACAGGCTTCATTAGCAGATGGAATTAACTCAAGTATGGAAGCTCAGTAACATAGATGTGAGATGATAACTCTTGTCTCTCTTTGGTTTGGTTGAGATTTGGAAGTTTTTTGTTGTTGTTGTTGTTTTTGTTTTTGCAGTTTAGTGTGTGCAAAGTGAAAATGCCAAAACACATGGTCCCACTATAGACAGTTCAGAGAGGTGGACATAGTGACTATGATGTCATTTGTTGGGTTGTGGACCACAAGTTGGAACATCTCAGCCCTATGATACCTGATGTAAGTTAGCAGTGGATGTGACTGAGAACTCCAGGATACAATGCACAGAGATACAGTGGCATCCTGTCAATCACAAGGCAACAACACCCTAAAACCTACCTGTGTTATCGTCTGTTTTACTCTGAATAGGACCATCCATCCATCCATCCAGTATCTATACACCACTCAATCCTCACTAGGGTCATGGGCGGCTGGAGTCTATCCCAGCTGACTCAGGGTGAAGGCAGGTTCACCTGGACAGGTAACCAGTCTATCACAGGGCTACACTTAGAGACAGACAACCAAGCACACTCACATTCACACCTACGGACAATTTACAATCACCAATTAACCTCAACATGTTTCTGGACTGTGGGAGGAAGCCGGAGAACCCGGAGAGAACCCACGCTGCACGGGGAGAACATGGAGACTCCACGAGGAAAGATCCCGGTGCATCCACTGGGATGCAAACCGGTGACCTTCTTGCTGCGAGGCAACAATGCTAACCAATTGCGCCACCTTGCAGCCCTGAATAGGACCATCATTTACAACATTGCATTGCAGGAGGCTGGAGACCAGCGGATGCGACCACAAACTCACGAGGACAATGCTTACCAATGATTTTCCACCTCCGTAAATTCTGACTTGTTTTGCAGCTCATCAATTAACAGTCAGTCTGGTTTTAGGAAATCTCATCATACAACTACTGCAGCTTTAAAAGTATTAAATGACTTCATTGACTCTCTTGACAGGAAGCATCATTGTAAAGCTCTTTTCATTGACCTATCCAGTTGATCTTAAACCTCTAAAACTAAGACTTCTCAGAATTTCTCCGCATTCTGTCAACTGGTTTGACGACTGTCTCTCACGTAGAACTCAGTGTGTACAAGCAAACGGACTCACTTCCAGCTGTTTAGAAATTACCAGGGGTGTTCCACAGGGGTCGGTTCTAGGACCACTCCTCTTTATCACATACATAAATAATGTTACTGATAATGTTTCTAATGCCAATTCTCATTTTTTATGCAGATGATGCTGTGATATACACCTCAGCATCTACAGCAGAATATGGTCTATCCTAGCTGCTAACTGCTTTTAATATTGTCCAGTCAAATTTCTTTGACCTAAAACTTGTTTTAAGCAAAACTGAATTCATGTTGTCCTCAAATTCCAAGTCAAAACCACATAACCTGCCTGCAATCACCTCCTCTCAGGGTGTACAGATCGAAATAGTGTCTCAGTACAGATACTTTGGAGTTTTAATCGATGGCTGTCTCTCCTTCACATCCAGCAGCTGCCAAAGAGACTAAAACTGAAACTGGGTTTTCACTTTAGAATCAAGTCTTGCCGGTCCTTTGAGGCCAAAAAGAGACTTGTTGCTGTTGGATTATGGAGACAGGGTATATACGAATGCTTCCGCTCAAAGCCTGAGTGGTTTGGATTCAGTTTATCACGGCGCTTTAAGGTTTATCACCAATTTCAAAACTTTCACTCATCATTGTTTGTTGTACTCTCGTGTTGGATGATCAGATTTGACCACACGAAGGAAAAAACACTGGCATATTTTAATTTATAAATGCATTTCCTCATTATTTACAGGTTTTTATTTGTACAAGAGCTCCAAGTGGTTACAGTCTGCCGTCCCAGGTTCTGTTGCTACTGTCTGCTCCTAACGGGCAAAGAAAGCAGCCAGAGGAATCGCCCCCTGCTGGCTGTTAGGAAGAATGCGATTTCAAGGCACATCTTGGCTTCAACCTGCAGGCTACCTCCATCTTTTATAAACAGTCTAAGTGTCCCACACAGGACTCAAACTCCAGTCTCATAAGTCAAAGTCTCCTGGGTAATACCACCACCAACCGCCCACCTCTTAACGTGAACTTCTCTTATGTGTAAAGCAAACAAAACTGGCGAGCCACCTAATGTGAGACCAACAGAAGCCATGCAGGCATCTCACAGTTTTGCAGTCTTTCTTGTGAACCTAATAAGTTTTGCACTTCTGATTTGCATCTTGTCCCATGTATGTGCACCAACATGTGATGACAGCAGCAGAAGCTGTAGGCACAGCTCGAGAAAATAATGTTCGTTCATGTGTTTGTTGTGTGTCAAAGTGAAATCCACTCGTGTTTCTACAGTGAAATGAAACTGGAGAACAGTTGCTCTCTACGTGTGACAATAAATCACAAAGATCCCGCTCTGCCCACGTACGTCTCTCCATCTTAATCCGCATTTCAAATTTGTTTTGAGTTTTCCGACTGTGTACATTTCGCACTTTCAAGCTCGACCACTTTTTCAAAGAAATCTTCCTGTCTCTGAGATATAATGCCCTTCAAAAAATTGATTGTCACGCTATTATTGTGGATGTCGCCGGAGAGTTACAGCGAGCTGTGGCCTGCTTTTCTTGTCTCCTCAGTGAAATGTGTTTTATAGGTTTACCTCACATTTTAGGGAATCAACCATCTTCATTCCGGGGAAGACAGATTGCAAAAGCTGGTCCAACACTTGTTAGAAGAACCTCCTCTAAAAATGAGCAGTATTGACGTGTGGTGCATGCATTTTTGATAACCAGTCACATCTCCTACGCTGCCTGTTCCAAAGACATTAATTTTTTATTCAGCTCTCCTCACTCTACAAATTTACCTCCAGGATCATCAATACACGATATGTCAGAGGATTTTCTTTCTCCTAGATTTCCTTTTGTAATGGAGACATCAAACGGCTATGGTATGGGACGGCTTTATGTAACAGCCTCACAAGTACATTTCCGTACAACCTACACGTTGTCAGCTTGTTAAACTGCTGAATAACTCCTCATGCAAAGGATGGGTGGTTTTAATTTGGAAGCCTTAAAAGACTGCTGCTGTCAAAGGTAAATATTAAATGCCACCTCTCTCCCAAAAAAAGTGCCTACTCATCTCGTAATGATGCCTTCCAGGGGTCTCATTAGAGAGAAACTGACAGCGAAATGCAAACATCTCGAACATAAACACCTATGTTGTATTGCTCTAATTATTCGCTGATAGTTTAGAAACCTGAGCTGCAGTCTGAGATTCATACTAATTGCCTTGACTGACAATACCCCTGGGGTCAGTTTTAATTTGGGGCTGTTAGAGGTAAAACAGCAGCAGCATTGTGAGGCAATGTGTGCGCTCGCAAACACGTGGACGCACACGTACCCGAGGCTCAGAGCCGTTCTCACAACACAAAGGCTGGGTATGAATATGTAGATTTCTGTTTTCATCAGTGTGACAATCTGCCACTCAAGGCTCGTGCTAAGCTGCGTTCGGCTGCGTCGTGGCGCGTTCGCGACTTCACCCCCCGCCGTCGATGACAGAACTGGATCTGGGTTGTATTTTTTTCTGTAGGTAAAGACAGCGCAGTCAAATTTAAAGGAGTATTTAATGATTTTCTTGCAGCACAAAGCGCAACATAATTGAGTGCCGTTTAATGCAAATGTCTCTGTAATGATTTGCAGACATTTCTGACTTTCCTAATGACTCGCCGCTTTAGTGCCACCACGAGGTTTGACATTTGTGTTTTGCGGTGAAAATGTCCCAACAAATCCTGGGTTTGTTTCCAGGAATTCAAGACAAACATCAATGACTGTGGCGATTCCTAATTGTTAATTAGTCCTATCATTACACTTGCATTTTGTCCATTATCGAGGCCCTTGACCTTTAGTTTAATACCTGTAATGCAAATCACATTTCATCCACTATTTGTTTAGCGCCAGAGACATGATAATTGAGGGACATGCCACGTAAAGAGCACATATTTTGCATATTTATTAAGTGTAGAATTACAGTTTGGGGTTCAACTAGAATATTTACATGCGATAATGTTAAAAAAACACATTAATATCCCCAGATTGTACACTGCTGCAGCACCTCCACCACCCTCCCTTCGAAATGCTCTGCTGTAGCTCCTCTCTCTTCAATGTTTCCCTGAAAAGCCCAGTCTGCTCTGACCGATCAGGTGGCCCGACAAGGTCAGACAAGGCTGCTTACAGAATGTAACCTCAGATCTGTGAGAACAGGGCTGCACCTTTAGCAGAAGAAGTGAGGTAATAATTGCACACCATGAGGAAGCCGCTGATTGTTTGTTTGAGGGCCACTAGGCGGATGTTATGCAAACGTGTTTCATAGTGACAGTAACAGAGGAAATGCCTCGACTTTGAATTAAGTGTGGATCACAGATTTTGGCTGCAGGTGAATCAGTGGTTAGCACTGTTCTTTCTGCATGGAGTCTCCATGTTCTCCCCGTGCAGCATGGGTTCTGTCCGGGTTCTCCGGCTTCCTCCCACAGTCCAGAAACATGCTGAGGTTAATTGGTGATTGTAAATTGTCCGTAGGTGTGAATGTGAGTGTGCTTGGTTGTCTGTCTCTAAGTGTAGCCCTGTGATAGACTGGTTACCTGTCCAGGTGAACCTGCCTTCACCCTGAGTCAGCTGGGATAGACTCCAGCCCCCCATGACCCTGGTGAGGATTAAGGTGTAGAGATGATGGATGGATGGAGGTAGGTAAGGAGCACCATTTTCTGTAGGAGAGAAAACTTTGGACCTTTTACGTGCACAAAAAACTGCCATAAAACCCCCCAAATGAAAAGGAAAACCCCAAAAAGCAACACAGGCTTTTCAAAGAAACAGAAATAGAGAATTCAAAACCACCAAAAACAGCAACACGTCGTCACGTCTCACTATTTATTTCAATAGTTACCGACAACGCTGTAGACTTGCCCGTGAGGACTTTATTAGTCCTTACTAGCAAATGAAAGTCTGTCAACTCACTAAACTTAGATGGATGCGAATAAATGCCAGCATGTTTGCATTCCGCTGAGTTTCTAACAAAAGCAATCAGGCAAAGGTTAAGATAACCTGTCGCATTGTTGTTTTGAATAAAACCAGACTGTAGACAGAGCAGTGGTTACTTAGGCAACCCTTTTTTGGATTTACAAATGCCTAACAATGAAGGGAAAGTGCGACAAAAGAGCATCCGCCTTTCAGTCAATGTGAATGTTCTTTTATGACATTGTTAGTTTTAGATATAACAATGTCGCGCTGCACTGCGATCGTGAATGGGTTGTTTATTTCATTTCAGCGACCTTGGTAAAGATTTGGAGGTTAAGTTCCCTCTAACGTCATTGTAAAAGTGCTGTTGACTGTTTCTGTGTTCAAACTTTATCCCAGGAAGCACAAATACAGAAACATGAAGCCTTTTCTTTGCTTTTTCTCAAACTGCTAGTCTCAGGCTTCTAGGCTGTAAGATTGACTGTATAAAGCTTTCTGTCCAAGGGTCTATTGTGGTGTTAGAGACAAACTGTATTACAGCAAATAAAGCTGATAACCATCCTGTCAAATGAAGAGGAGAGCCTCGACAGCGGCTCATTCCATTATTAGTTTTTCTCGTGTGTGTGTGTTCGCATGTCGTGTTTCTATGTGGACAGCAGGGAGATGAAGAGACGAGATATGAGATGGACTATAATAGTCTGAAAAGTTTTCAATTGTATTGGGCTTGAAGAGAAAAAAAAGTTGGTGACAATGTAGCTTCCTGTTACTGAAAGGACTGAAAGGCTTTGAAAAAAATAAAGAAGCAAAGTGACA
The DNA here is from genome assembly GCF_000690725.1 of Stegastes partitus. Classification (NCBI taxonomy): domain Eukaryota; kingdom Metazoa; phylum Chordata; class Actinopteri; family Pomacentridae; genus Stegastes; species Stegastes partitus. The sequence goes on from NW_007578333.1 coordinate 108,847, forward strand.
TACTGGCTGAACCACAGCAGTGAGCACTGGCATCAGGGTGGGCAAGGACTGGCAGCCTTCCAGGGCACCACTACAAAGGAGTTCAGAGGACGGAGAGCCGTCATGTGGTCCAGGAAGAGGTACAGCAGGGTTAGCAAGACGGCGGGGAAGCAGCAGCGGGGTGCGTGGACGTGATCCGAGCAAACCACTGATTACGAGATCACTGGTTTAGAAGTCTAGAAGGCCGGGCCGTGTTGGATTATGTTCCCAATCCAGTTGGTTTGCAACATCCTCCCAAGCCTATGCAGCCTTTTCCACTGAGGTCTGGCAGAAGCATTGATGAGAGCACACAATCCCTGGAGCATGTCTTGAGAGGCTGTTGAAAGGATCTGAGGGAGTGGCGCTAACATCCTGGACCAGGTGCCGAATGGTGCAGCGGGGGTTGCCATCTGAACAGAGACCCAGTGAGGAAGGTGACAGACTTTTTGTTAAGGAAAATAACTAACTTCAGCAACACACAAGGTCATCCGGTGGGCTTGTTGCCACTGTTTGGGAGCTGAAGACTCATGTTGCTTCCCAGACATCATCACAGGCACCACAGTCAAGCTGGACATCATCCTGATGTTTGAAACAAAAAGGCAAAGGGCCCTGCTGGAAGACACTGTGTACTGAGAAGACCAGATGGAGGAGCCCTCCGGAGAGCCAAGCACGCAGACTTGGTAGGGAAGTACTGATGCCAAGCAATGTGTACGCAGTGTGTGCTGATTGAGGCCTGCTGATTGAGGGACCTTTGGTGACCATATGCAGGGCCTTCAGGCTGCCTGGCACCACAGGAGTCCACTGGAAGAGAACCGCCAATAAAGGCTGCTAAAAACGCACAATGATCAAAAGAAGGATCTGATCGACCCTGGATTGGTCAAGAATGTCTTATATCCAAAGACCGAAAACACCACATGTCAACTCTTTAAGTTTAAATCTTCAGTTGGTCACATGGGGGGCCATCAGAAACAAGCTGTGAACACAACACTGATGCATCACCTCTTAGGTTCATGTGCTTAACGTGCTAGCTGCAGTGATGGACCAGCACTATCATTGATTTGCAGACATGACACTGTCCATCAGATGTTTTCCCTCGTCCATGTCTGTGTCTTCCTCTGTTCATGTGTGTGGTCTGTGTCCTTCTTTTTAGTTAATTTCTGTTTAATTTTGAAGCAGTTTTGAATTTTGAATGTAGCGTTTTCAGTATTTTTGGCTTTCTCCCTGTTTGTGTTTTCCCGCCTTTTTGATTTGTGTTTTCCCGCCTTTTTGATTGCTGATGGACATCGGTCTTATGCAATTTTCTCGTAGACTTCTAAACAATTGACGTGTTTTTGCAACCAAATGTGTCGCCCTCTGCTGGCTGTTGGACGTAATGCAGGGTTGGGTCACTACTTCTGTGTTGGCTTCACTTTTCACATCCAATCAGCCCCTGTATGTTCATTTAGTCGAGTCTCTCTTTCTTTGCCTGTGAACCCTGTATCCTTCCCTGAGTGCCTCCTCACTGGTGTTGTTACTTTCACTTTTGGATTTATCTGGTTTTGCAGTTTACTTTTGGACTTCATTTGGTCTGATTCTTTTTTTTTTTAAAACCCAGACTCTCCAGTGACACTCGTTATGGCTTGCTTTTCTGCCACCTTCCATTATCACCACCCATAACTTTTATTAAAGTTTTCTTTTTGTTTACTCGTCCTGCCTTTATCCTGCACTTGGGTCTCTTTTCAAACTCTTGCTAACACCAGATCAATGCAAGTCAAATATTCGATCTCCTTCAGCGCAATTTTCGGTTACTACCAGCTCTTTTGGGAAATACCTCTTTCTTTAGCTGCTGAACGCTTCACTATGTTCATCAGCTAATCACTAAGTAGCTGAAAACAGTTGCCTGCTGCAGCTGAAGCGACTGCCCACACACTCCTCTGAGTGTGAGTGTGTGTGCACATTCACTACCCATCAGTCACGGAGACTCCAGGAACAAGTGAGAACCTGTGATTGGTAGAGAAACTCCCAGCTGCTGTCCAGAGTCACAGACCATATCTAATTTGAACAGACAGATTACAGTTTTTTAACTGCAAGAAAGCACATCTTTTGAGCCCGAGTGTGTGTGTGTGTGTGTCTCTGACATTCCCACAGTAGCCTGTCTTTAATACAACAACCACTAGGCCTATTAAATATCCCCTGATCTCTGGCCGTGGCATTTACTTCTCCCTCTCCATCCTTCCCTTCATCCCTACAGCCAAACAACGCCCATGGCGACAACTGCCCTTTCATCAAGGGGAGTGTATCTGTGCCTGTGTGTATTTGTGTGTATGCATCTTTTCAACTTTGAGCTAAAAAAAGGCGCACGCAAAAAACATTACGGCCAGGCTTCAAAGACAGGATTATTGCTGAGAACCGAGAGAGAGCAGGAATTACTCTGAACACCAGCAACAGCTCTGACTGCTGATGTCTGTGTGCAGACACTGAAATTACACATGTCCACAGTCAGCGCGTATAGAATGTATACACATAAAAAATAGTGTTTCAATGTGAGTAATATAAGATTTGTGTGTATAATTGTGTCTGTTACTGTGCTTGTATAACATGCAAGTTTTCCTTCTTGTGACCTGCTCTGTTGTGCATTTGTAGGTCTGGCATGCTTTTACTGTACATAATGGAGTCTGTGATTCTATTTGCCATCGCTGTTCTTTGTAGCTGTGCTACTTTGCATTAAAACACACGACACAGCACGTTGCCAAGTGCTGCTAAAATGACTTTGTCCTATTTGCATGTATTGGTTTGGAATTTACAAGTAAAGATAAAACTTTCTTTTTTGAAGCTCTTTGAAAACTATTTTCTTCACATCTTCTTTTACTTGTTTGAGTTATTGACCTTAATTCCTCTTAATCCTAAAATCAGACCCCAGTCTGGTAACGTTGTTACTGCACTGCAAAAAGTACCCGTCTTCAGAAATTATTTAAACCAGACCGTAGTAAAACTAAGACATCCTTTAAAGAATTGATGTTCTTGATGGAAAATAAATTGATTTAGCGTTTTCTGGTATAATTTAATATCCTGACTTTTTATTGGAAATTTGGTTCAGATCAGAAACATATAAAATTATCCAAAACCACCGGCGTGCCACTTCTTTTGAGAAATCATAGATTGGAAGATTGAATATGAGCCAAACAAGTTAACAGTTTTTGCAGGGTTCAGTGGCTGCCACTGAGCTGCTGCCAGGGTCCTCATTTACTGCTGTTTATCACCAGCCTGCTAACATTGCGTCCTGTGGGACGATAAATGGCTGGACGCCAAAGAGCACATGAATCACCTTGTTAATGACAGAACAACACAGATTGCACATGGTTGCATGTGAAGCTGCACGCAGCATGTGTTCGTCTTTCATCACATGTGCGCTGCCCTCTGACAAGTGTAAATTGTGTCTGCAGTTATCTTGAGTGTTGCTGTTGTTGTTGTTGTTGCATCACTCAGATACTTGTCTTTGCATTACTTTGGGCCTTATTACTGCTGCCACGACTGTTTTCTGATGTGCTTGGAGCTGCATTGGTTGAGTCAAGGTGCTCTTAGTAAAGTGTTGTTGATCACACCAGCTAAACTTGACAGGGTAATTCCTCAGGGAGGGAAGGAGAGAGCGATGGGGAGGGAGAGAGAGCGTAAGAAATGTGGAAAAAAAAAGAGAAAAACAGGAGAGTAGAAAGGTAAGTGAGGAGAGATGAGAAACACAGACACTATGACAAGCACAAATGGAGAAAAATTAAGCATTCAGAGGAAGCAGGAACGCACAGTAAAGTAATCACATACAAACAAGCACATCTGTGAACATAGAGACACACACGCACTGCACACACCGACATAATCTCACACAGGCAACTGCATCTCCATTTCTGGATGTATAAACATTGCACAGTGAGACCTGCCTGAAGTCTCTGCACACAAACAGCTATGACGGAGGCTAACCTTGCCAGCCAGGCTTGCAGACAGGCTTGACGTCAATGCGAACGGGGACGCTGTGCAAGGCTCTCTTCTGGCCGCAGTCCCACGCCGTCACCTGGATCTCGTACTGCTGCTGCCGGTCGTAGCTCAGCTTCTCTGTGTTCCGGATGTTACCTGGAGCGGAGAAAAGGTCAAGGTCAGCTTCGACCCAAATAGCTTTTTAAAGCGACTCATTAAAATGTATTGCAGGGCCCAGTCCGCCCATTGTGCCTCTTAATGAAAACAGTTTGTGCCGAACAGTTTGGGCACATCGACGGCCACGAATTGCAACGTTTGAAATTTTGAGACCCCGAAAGCTAAAAAAAAAAAATCAGCTAACAGCATGTCAGTAAACAAGACGGCTTCTTATTGTCCGGTTGGGGAAGTGATAAAGTTAATCATCATCGGTGAGTCCAACTTTCTCCTCGAGCATCCTGTGCAGTTGGCTTCTGTATTTCAGCTTCAGCACGTTTCCATTGTTGCCGAGGTTTCCCATCAGTGAAAAAGCCAAACACCTGAAATTAATTTAGACAATTACGGTTAATATGAGGCAGCTCATTAGGGAGGATTGGACGATTCTTGTTTTGATCAACAGGCCTTTCTCACCGAAGACATTTTTGATTATTCACATTAGGAGAAGCGCAGGTGTAAATAAAACTGATGATGGCTGAATTCCATTTAGCTGCTTCACGTTCAGGGTCCTAAACGTGTGTCGCTGACGAACCTCCCAGTTCTTTGGGGGGAGGGGTGCAAAAACATGTATTACACCCACACATAGATGCTGAACAATAAATCATTTAATAGTGAGAGGTGATGGCATTGACTGTGTAAAAGATGGACGTAGCAACCGGCCCTGAAAAATGAAGCCAACCCGGAAGTGTCAAAAACCTGCAGCATCACTACGTCCACTAGCTGCTGGCTCCACAAAGCCCTGGCTCCCATAGACTGGAACTGGAAAAGAAGTGATCACAGATCACCAAATACTGCATTCCTACAGCTCAGGATTTTGTTCTTATTAGTTTTCATGGTCAAATCCAGAGATCAGGTGACCAATCTGAAAATAAATCAATACTGAATTTGTAAAAAATCGTCAACATTTTGCGGGTCAAGGGGCGTGGCTGACTTGATTGACAGTCGGCAGCGACGATGCAGACGGAGCGAGCAGAAGGCGGTAAATGTGGGCGGGGCAGAGTGGGCCCGCCTCTCGATCCGTCTGACCAATCGCTGCTCCTATGGCTCCGCCCCCCCTCCCACAATTCTTGCGTCACTGGCTCCAAAAATCCAAGATGTCAACCAGGAAGTAGCAAAACCCTGGCTTCATGTTCTCAGTGCAGAAACCAACGGGTGACGTCACGGTAGCTACGTCCATCTTTTGTACAGTCTATGGGTGATGGGAGCTCCTGCTGAGTTCATAGCATCGTCAGTTTGACCATCACAAAGCGGCGCAGTGCTTAAATACAGCCCATAATAGCACTTATCATGTCCTGGTAGACCACAGCTGTGTTAGAGATGTGTCCGACAAGATTCTCCCAAAGCATCTCCAAGACAATCCCTCAAGTCAGAAGTACATTTTACAAGACGCAGCATGACTTTACAGCACAAATGTCTCCTGGGGTCCCACAAGCTCAGATTTTGATACAACACATTTCCAGGATAATTAATCCCACCTAAAACATGTGTGCATAACTATATCTAGAAGTGAACAAGGCTTCCTCAAGTGGGCTTACATCAGTCAAAGCAGTCTGAAAATGTACTCTTTACATTTCAATAGCAAAAAGACATGATGCTGTAGGAGTCTACCTCTACATGAGACACAACATAGAACATGTTTCTGTGTTTTTTAACATAAATCACACACGGTTTGTTTAACCTCACACTTTATAGGAAGCTCCTGAGATCCTCATTCATCCATAAAGGTGTGAGAGTCCATTCAGTCATCCTGTGTAATTCATGCTTCAGACAAGCAGCCGTCAAGTCACTTCTTTGCCAGGAAATGTGACCTTTCTTAGTCCCAGTGTGCCAGTATGGAGTCTGAGGATGCTTCACATGTGTAAAACGAAGGACAAACAGACCGTCTTTGTTCGCATTTCTAGTGGCAGAGAATACGTTCCACCATCCGGTTGTCGTACTAATGTGTACGTCACTACAAGGACACCCGATGAGGTGTGTGTGTGTGTTGTTATTGTGTGCATCGACCACATTGTGTGTGGGATTTGAGTCACCACAAAGGAGACCAAGCAAGTGGTGTGTATGTAGAACAACAGCTGGATTTGGTGCATCCAGTTGTTCTGAGCAACTTGGCTCAGGTGCCTCTAAGTGCAGCCGGACAACTTCAGTGCATCAGTGTTTGCTTCATGACCAGATATCGTTATGCTGATATTCAAAAACGGTTGTTGAGGCCGAAGTCAAACACTAGAATCAACAAAAAGCCTCCAGAGCTGCAGACACGACGACTTTGCTGACAGCGACTCTGCCTTCAGCAAAGTCATTTTAAAGACACAAAACTTTTCTGTCTCGGTTTGAGCATCTGCAAAACACCATCACAGTCCTGCCGCCACGAGGCCTGCAACTTCTACGAGATGAGCTCAGGAAGGAAAAGCCTTCGCAGGTCTGCCTGAATTTCAACTCCGAGTCCTTTTGTTCTGGAACTGGACCCGTCTCCAGGACTGGCAGGATTTTCATCTGGGAGACGCTCGCAAGACATTTCAGCAATAAGGAGTTTTTAAAAGCATGTTTAGATTGTGGGGAGAATTCATAATGCTTAACATGGCTTTTAGTTAAACTCTACACAAAGCTTTAATCTCTCGTTAAACTTATTGTTGCCTCCGATCTGGAACAAGGCTGTCGACTGGGAGCTTTCCTCACACAAACTGCTGTGCGTCGGAAAAACTAAAGCGGATTGGCGAGTTGATTTAAAATATATTAAGCACGTTGTTTTGTGGAACATTTTTACTCTGCAGTGAGCGGCATAAAACCCAAATCTGTGCGGCGTAAGTGAGAAACAGTCCGGAGTGGAAGGCTGGCTTTACAGAGCTGTAAAATGACTGTGTGCAGCTAAATGAGCTTCATTTTACTGAAGTCATAAGCAATGTGCAACGGATGTTTTTCCATATTCATCGCTGCTCTTTTAAATTTATTCTTAATGGATCTGTTCTTCAGCCTGGTTCTCGGGAAGAAAAAAAAAAACCCAGCACTTATAGAGTTTAGCATAAACGAGAGAAGTATTAAAAGTTAAGTGTACTTGCTTATACTCTGCCTTGGGGAGAGTAAATAAGAGGAGCTCCACTCTGCAGCCTTGTATGTCTTTATGGTGCTTTTGATTCATCACATTTCAGTGTGTTGCTGCTTTTTTTTTTTTCTTTTGCTTATCCAGTGTGTGTGTGTGTGTGTTTGCTTAAAGGAGTAATGGGTATTTCATTTTAAACCATCATTATATATCATTGTCAAATTAACTGTGATGCCTTAATATAATCACCGTAACAAATGAGATCATGGCAGCGATGACAGGTAGCCTCCATCTCTCAAAGTGCTTTGATTAGTGCTAATGTTTTTCAAAATTAAGACCACGTTTCCATTAAATCCCCGCAGCTCCCCGACGCAAAAAGCCACGCCGCTAACTCGTCCCCTCGTTCACCTCCTGTTTCTGAAGGTAATCAGGACCCCACCCCTCCACCAACCCCTATTAGCCTCTAACGGTGTCACCATCCAACACGAGCCGGGCCGCCGTTGTTCTGGAAGTTCTCACGCTTTGTTTATCAGCTCTGACACGAGTCACATCAAGGTCTTCATTAGTTTTAATGACTGATGATTATTGCAGCATCAACACAGAGCAACACCTTCACTCGTCACCTGCTGTTTTGCCACATCCACCTTAATAAACCAACAGGAATCAGGTTATTTCAGCTTAGAGAGCATAAATCTTAGAAACCCTTGTGGGGGAGTGGAGTTATATCTGCAACTAATGAGGTGTACTACAGGAAAGGTGTTCCCAGAAACACTTGTGCCACCTTTTGTTTTTTATTTATTTACATCTACATTTGCTTACAGGTGTTGGGGAGTTCTGCTGCTGCTTATGTGAAAAAAGTAATTAAAAATAATAAATTGCCTCCAGTGACATAAGTTTGAAGCAGTGGAATCTAAAGACGACAATATAAAGAATGTGTGGAGCTAGAAAGCTCAGCACATCTCCTCATCTCTACTTGAAGCTGGTCCCTCACGGCCACATTAGCCTCCACGAACGTATTCCACCCAAATCTGTGATCGACGTGTCCAGCTGCATTGTGGGTAATGCAATGTAATCCAAGGAAGAAGGATGTGTGGCATAAAAAAGACAATATCTCTGCTTCTGCTGCATCAATTTTAATCTTTTTTTTAATTGTCCATTGTGAGCCAGACAATTCTACAGGAGCACAACGGGGACAGACTGGGGCATGAAAGCAACCCGGGACTTTGATCCAGGACGGCAAACCAACACAACCAGCAAGCGAACACAATGCACTCCACGGCAGGGCTTTTTTAACACCCTGATTCTTACACAAGCCAGTCGAGGAGCGTCACAAATTCCAGTTATATCAGATCGGTGCAGTATTTCACTTGGGATATGTTGTATTTCCTCCTTTGTTTCACACTGAACAGCAATACTTCCTCAAAGACAGCCTGCCGTTGGACTTCATCCTCATCCTAAATAACCACGTTTAAGAAGGTGAAGTCTTTTGAAAGCTGGCTCTTCAGCTTTCTGGATTTGGGTCGATGTGAAAGTCATGAATCACTGCTGCAGAAGTCAAGTTATAAATTAAGTTTAAAAGCGATGTAGGTGGAATTCCCACATGCACACTACGATAACAATTCAACCCACAGAAGCTTTGCAACTCATCACAGCTTCATATAGAAAGATCTTAGAGATGCGTATGTATCAGAATTAACACACAATGAGGTTGTAATGTGAAAACAACAAAAACCACCCATTCATCTCTGCAGTACTCTCTGCAACCACCACAGCCAGTCGTGAAGCAGCTTTTCCACAAAAAATTATCTCTGCTTCTTGAACTGATTGCATTCAGAAGTCTCGGCACCTCGGTCCCATCGAGTGAACCAGTCCAATGTTTCCACCAGTTTGAAGTGGAACCATTGCAATCAAGGATCCATCATCAAAGGAGAAATGCTGCACGATCTCATTTTCCAGCCCGTAGAATATGACGCGCTCGCTGTGGACGTCACGGCTCGCAATTCAGGTCAAGTTACAAACATTATTGTTTCTAGATGGAAGTCAATTTATTTATGGTTTAAAATGCTCCAAACACATCAAAATTAGGAACTGGAACGGAACCTATTATTGGTGGACTTGTTGGTAGCCATGACCCATTTTCCAGTCCAGCATCTCTTCTGAGCAGAGTGCATGAAGGGACTTCTTGTAGTCCTAATGTGTCCGTTAATATTTGATGAGTCTTCCACTACGGACCGATGACAATGCGCTACACGCAGCCAGGCCCGGGCAGGAAGGAGGGCATCCTGATGGAGAACACTCGTAAGGGTGTAAAGTGTATTGAAAGGAGACACGACTGGCCATTATGGGGAAGCGTAGTTGGAATGAATTACGGCGATTTGTATTTGGACGCTTGTGAAGGTTTTTGCATTGTGGGGAGCGGGATGCAGGTGCAGCAGGAGCCCAGCGCTGATAGTATTCGAGTGTGTGAGCGGGAGAATTAGCTGTAATTCATACGAGGACGGCATTGTTCGCCTCCCCGTCCTCCTCATCACTCATTCTCCGTCTCCCCTCGGTTAGAAGGCCTTCCCTCCTCCTCCTCCTCCCGCCTCCCCTCGTCCAACTCTCCCATTCTCTCTCAGTGCACATCATTGTCTCAATGTTTTGCAGCCTCATCCCATTTCACTGTTTGCTGCCTCATCTGTTGTGCTGCTCTGCCTCTTATTTTTCTACACACACACACACACACACACACACACATGCACACTTGCACTCTCACACCTTTCTGCATGACGGAGGTTCCTATTCCTGCTCCTTCAATTACTACATCAACTTATCCGTGTCAGCAGGCTGTGCGTGCTGTGACTGCTGCTAAGGGTGGCCAGCTAGTAAATGACTGCTTTACCCTCCATCTCACACTCTCTATTTGCCTCTCTATCAAAGCCACATAAACACACACACACACACACACACACAAGCAAACCATCACTGCATCTGTCTCTGTGAATTCCTTCCATTACCCCTTTATAATTACTCTCCACTACAGAGCGGTTCTTACCTAACGCTGCTCTTTGTTTAAAGGACAACGCAGGCAGTCAGCTTCCTTTTTCTTATTATTGTTCAAAAATACTAGAAAAAACAAAAATGTTTCATCTGTCAACACTTTCCAACTTTTATAAAATAGCAGGTACTGGACTTTTTTTTTAGTAAATGTTGTGTTAAATACTCATTCAGGTGAAACATAAAGTGTTTTTTAGGGACTACTTCTCCAGTTTTACACATTTGCTATGCTAATGATGTGTGTGGGACAGTTTCCATGCTGACTGTAGCAACAGGTCTTATTGTACGGTGCAGATATGGGGTACGATAGTGAGACATGTCCCGATCAGGTCTTTGTTAGTCCCAGTCTGATCCCATTTTCCTAATCTGGACACTGTTCAAGTATTGTAGAGCAACTGCAGTGCCTGTAATGATCCCCAGGAGGGAGCATCGAGGGAGTTTATCTAGAAAAGGGGCTTCATGACAAAGTCGTCTGTAGCGCTTAGATCAAGCTGGGTTCAGCTTTGATAGTGGTTGTACATCCCAGTGACCAGCTGCCCTTATGGTCTGCATCATGTGTTCATGGCGTAAAATAGCAATATGACCACAGTACAAATGTCCAGTACACTAAATGTGTAATACAAAGTCATTAATTATTCATGAATAATGCTGTATTTATTAGGAACTGTATTTATTGTCAATAATGCTCCCATTTACAGTTAAATGGACAATAAAGCCAGGCACGTGTTCAGAAGGAGCTACCTTGCTATCATTTCATTTCATCGTCTGTAGCGTCTTTGGGTTCTCCATCAGCTTGCTTGTTATGTTCAGTTTAAAAACACTCATGAAATATTCCACAAACCAAAGGGTGATGTCATGGTTGCTGCTTCTATCCACGTCCCTCTAACTCTGATGATCTCCTGTGTTTTTGTTCTGGCATCATCATGAAAGTGGCATTGACCGTTTTAAGAAGATCTGTAGGGCTTGTTGCCATAACAACATTTATGCCCCCCTCAGGAAACTAACTTTGGTTTAACCTTCATTTTTCACCTCCCAACATCATTCAACTGCCCCGTTCTTCAGTTTATGACCAAATATCTGCAAAACTTGCGACATTACCAACAACCTTTTAGCCATCATGTTAGCATGCTAAGCTGCTTAACTGAGATAACAATCACAGCAGCTTAAACATTTTATCTACATTTTAATTAAATGTCTGCCTGTTAGCATTGTCATTGACAGTATCTTAGCACGCTGATGGTAGTATTTAGGTCAAAACACCAGAGCGGTAACGTAGAGCCTCACAGAGCTGCCAGCATGTTCAGAGACCTGATGCTGAACTGCAGGGCAGCATCCGTTGGCACGGCGTTGGCATTACTCTGCCGCACGAATACTAAAAGTGTTCCCACCCGTTTCGACTGCCTGTTAAACGGCCATTATCAGTTGTTATCTCACCCACAGATATCAGCAGCAGGTGGCCTCCTCCGCCTTCTCGTCGGCTCAGCAGTCCGTTTTAACCTCCGTTTAATGCTGCTTCTTCATCATCCATTTAATGGTGGAGGTTTCCACTTAGAAAGCACCTATCTACCATTTGGAGGAGTAGGTTGGAGCAAAAGTCAACGGGCTTTCAGCCAGGAGACTGTCTTGGACCATCATTAAAGGCTTTTTGATTCACTGTTGTTTATAGTTTACTTGCGTTTTCAGGCGCTGTTTGATTATTCATCAAAACTACTGGTTAGGTTTAGAAAGGATCATCCTTTTACTACATCTACCACCATGTTCCAACGCTCCATCTTGTAGGTTTTTAGGATCGTGAGTGCATGCACTTATCACAACACTGCAAGAGGTTGCACATCTGGCTTATTTTTTTGTTCATCAATGGATGCTGCGTCTGGCCTACAAGTCTGTGCAGGAGGCAGGCAACATCTATGGGCATTATTACAACTGGTACTGGCCATTTAATAGGCTGATCACCTCTGAACTGGGTCACGGCGAATGGTCTGCACTTATAGATCCATTTTTTCTACCGCAGTATTACTCACAGCGATTTACGATGTGTTTCTCATTCACCCAGAGCTGCCATGCAAGACGCTAGCCGGCCATTGGGAGCAACTTTGGGTTCAGTGTCTTACCCAAGGACACTGTGGAGGAGCGGGGGATTGGACCACCAACCTTGCGATTAGAGGACAACCTGCTCTACCACCTGAGCCACAGCCGTCCAAAACATGTCCTGATAAATAGTATGAATGCTGCGATGAACAGTCTAGAGTTGCACACTGTCTAATAAAGCCTGAGTTCGACAGAAGCATTCGTCCAACTGGACTTCCTGCATCATTGTTTCAGCGGCACCTGAAGCAATGCACCCCCACAAAAACAGCCCCCTGCCTTTAAAACGGGGCTGTTTTCTGTACAACTCCTCCTTAGTCCTGTTAATATTAATAACACCAAGGAAAGGCTGCATTACTCTACGGTGTAAACAGGCAATAGCTGTGCTTTCATTTAGCAGCAATCAGAAAAATGCAGAACATCAACAGCCTTGTCTTTCTCTTTAGTTCATCCCTGCAGTAGTTTACCATCTACTTGTATCCCTGATCGTGTCCGACCACTTACGCCGGCTCTCACAGCCAACCTCCGCTTCCCTCCCTCCATCTTCTTACTCTCTCCCTCCGGTGCTCTCGAGTTCAAGAGCTCTCGAAGCCTTTTCCTCAGCGGTCAATGGCTGAGCGGGACCCCTTCAAAATGGAGAGAGGGCACGCAGGCTGCGGCCTCTCCTCTCCATCATTCACGCCGTTGTTTGGCCCACACCTCACCCAGTCAGCCTTTTTACTGCAACATCTCAGCAATCAGAAAAGCAACAACAGCCTAAGCAGCAACGTCCCTTTCACTGAGCATCCTCAGCGAACACGAGCTGACAGAGTAGCACCAGCGGTATGTGAATAGCTCGTCTAGCAGTGATAAGACTCGATGGTAATACAGTCTGGAAAGCGTACGCTCAAAGAATATATTAAATTGTAATTGACTTTGTTAGCTACCCAGTAAAATAACTTTTTTTATAACTCCGAGTGCAACAGCAGCACTTGACATCAAACTAAGAAAGTCAGAAAAGTCGTTAACAATTAAGGAAACACCCCACTTCTGATAGCGCACGTCTGTATTCGTGTGTAATGATGGTTTTAATTCTGTAGAATAATCGTCAGTTTCACGCTTTGATCATCAATATTCACACTTTTTTTAACTTCTCTGCAAGTCACCAAGTGCCAACTCAGCAAAGTCAAATCTACGAGGGTATTTGAGAGCATCCACAGATTTTTCTCAGCATTTATCTTTGTCCGCGTGTGTGTGTTTGTGTTTTTCATGCTTGTTTGTGCACGGACTTCATCTGAGTCGTGGAGACTGATGGCTCTCTGGGCAAAGTTTGACTTTGTCCTTGGAAAGAGCAAAGAACACATTTTACCCTGGGGAGAGACATCTGTCAGAGTGTTAGGTTTTTGCTACCAAAGTGTATGCAGGTGTGTGTGTGTGTGTGAGAGAGCAGTGTGAGTGTGTGTTTTCTCCTCCTGTGGGTGTGAAGTGTGTGTGTTTGCATGAATAGGTCTTTCAGATCACGAATGTCGTCGTGTTTTGGAAGAAATTGAGGGTTTTTTTTCTTTTTTTTGCATCTTCTGTAAATAAGATGAAGAGCAAAGGGAGAGCAAAAAACTTGATTTGGAAGATCTTCTTGGCCTTGTGGGAAATCACTGAAATAAGTGAAGCAGAACCGCTGTAAGAGGAGGCAGGTTGAGAGAAACAGGATTCACCGGAAAAAAAATTCAAGTGACAGCTTTTCAAAATAACACGTGCAATGGAACAAACATGACAGAGCTCCTGTGGATGCTGTTAACACATCTCCTGCTCTTCTACTCACCGTTGCGGTCTATAGCGAAGGGGGTGCTGGTGGTGGTGATCTGGTAGTTGCAGATCTGGCTGTACTGGGGGGAGCAGTCCTGGTCGGTGGCCTCCACCTGCAGGATGCTGTCGTAAATCTTCCCCTCCGTCACCGCCGCTCTGTACTGAGGCTCCCGGAACACCGGCGCGAACTCGTTGACATCGTTGACCTGAATGTGCACCACCGCCCTGCAGACGGTAGGAGGGAGGAAGTAAGAGTTAAGGTAGGATAGCGTCATGTGCACGGAGCTGGTTTTTCATAAATGTATGCAAACCAAGTGACTAAAGGTGCACGCCAGAACTTTACACATCTTAAGAAAACCATGTTTGTGGATCACATTAGTCATCTTTATATATTTAGTCTCAAATCGTGCACATGAAAACCAGGCACGTGCATGTGATGTCATCATTTCTGCTCCTGTGTTCACTTCCCTTTGCTCAACTCTCGCTCATCACTTTTGAGACGAGACAGCGTCTGATAACTCCTATGACTGGTCGCTTTAAGCCACTCTGGGTGTCTGAAGTAAAAGAAGTACTCACATCTCGTACTTAAGGGAAAGTAGCAGCACCACACTGTAGAAATACTCTGTTACAAGTAAATCAATCAATCAATCAATCAATAATACTTTATTAATCCCTTACAGAGAAATTCCATTCACAGTTACATCTATCCAGAGACAGGAACTGTCGGGACTGCCAGCTAAGCCAGCGCCCTTTATAAAAGTCCTGCCTTTAAGTTTTTACTGGAGCATCAAAACGTATTTGAAGTAAAAATTACATAGAATGGTCTATTTCAGAATAATCCCTCCATTCATTATCTACACTTAATCCTCACCAGGGTCATGGGGGGCTGGAGTCTATCAAGGCAGGTTCACCTGGACAGGTAACCAGTCTATCACAGGGCTACACTTAGAGACAGACAACCAAGCACACTCACATTCACACCTACGGACAATTTACAATCACCAATTAACCTCAACATGTTTCTGGACTGTGGGAGGAAGCCGGAGAACCCGGAGAGAACCCACGCTGCACGGTGAGAACATAGAAAGATCCCAGGTGTCCTCACCAGGACGTGAGCCGGCGACCTTCTAGCCGCGAGGCAATGATGCTAACCACTGCTCCACCTTGCAGCCCTATTCCAGAACAATGTACGATTACAGTTATTTATGCGTTATTGCTTTCATCACTTTAGGGTTGCAGCTCTTTCACCAGTTGATTGAAGCTGATTTTAATATTTACTGATGGGGATCAACAAAGTTTCATCTTAATCTAACAACGTGTCACTGCAGGATTTTAAAAGAATAAAAGCTGACACCATGATTTATTTGTTGGTTATATATGTTTTTAGTATTAATCTGAATATATAAAATAAAGAAAAAAATAAAGAAAAAAATGAAAATACTTAAGTACAACTGACCCAATATTGTATTTAAGAACAGTAAGTTTGAGCTGTTTTCAAATCAGTGCTGATGTGTTTTACCTTTTGTTTAATCACTGTTAGTCTCTCTCTATAAGTGGCGCAAATGTAAATGTTTGCAGGTTAAGTTCTGATGTTTTACTGTATCTTGAAGCAGCGACCTACAGACCTCCACCCTATTGGACAGGCAGTCAGAGAAGTCAGAATATCTTGACCTCTGCTTTTCCATTCCAGACCGCTTAAAACAGAAACAACAAAGAAAACGTGGGCGAGTCCCCGTCTTTCACCGAAGGAGACAAATGAATCCCTGTAGCGAGGTTTTAAAGACGTTTCCCTATATTCAGTAAATACTCAGCGCTGCCTAATGAATTCAATTATTAATGTTTTCAGTAATTATTAATCAGCACTCATGCTGCCACTTTCTTTTTCTAAGTAACCGTCAGTCAGACACGTAACATTTAATTAAGGCTTGTTGTCTTTACTGTCAACATGCCATTTTCTGCCACGAGAAAAATAAAAGGCAGCGCCAGCAAACAAAGAACTAAGTGACTTCGTAAATGGGAAGAGGTCTTGTGTGTATTTGTGCTTTTGTGCTGCAGCGAAAAGCCTCTCGCCTCAAACGCCTGAAAATGTGTTTGATGTCCTCACGCAGGAGACGTCATGTACCGATCTCCGTCGCCGGACCGCCGCCGCCGCTTTGCTCAACGGCATGAAGGAGTGTTTAATTACTGCAGCCGCTCAGATGATTGTTAAGTTGGGATGGTCGGGGGCAGAGTTCACCGGCCGTGATGGATTAGTTTGGTAACCAGTAGTCACACTGCGCTTCGTCTGACCTGACCCGGTGGACCCAATTGCTTTTATTGTGTTGCTGTGGCAAAATAATCCCACAGATCACTTCATCTAGCAGAGCTCTCCGAGCGCAGCAAACTGCACTAATTAAATATTCCATAGGACAGTTTGTGAGCAGCAGTTCAAGTCAACACCATGATGGGGGGAAAAAAACCCACAATACATCACGTCTAAACGTCAATACGCTCCTGTGTTGAGAAAGCGATATCGTGCATGTTCAATCCTTCAATACATCGACTGACAAGCGGTGATGGATGACGACGGCCTACAGTCACACTTTAGAACAGCCAAAGGAACGCTTTGCTGTGAGATCCAGAGGGGCGGAGACGATGTTGACGTGGCTTATGGGATTATCTGGTGGGTACGGTAATGACAGTGACATCATCCCATTAACAGACGCGGTGAACAACATCTTCCCAACATGCCTTCGGTTGGAGACCGGACAACAAAGAGAGAGACGGTGGGAGGAGGCAGCGCTCGGGAGAATGGATTTTCACACCGCCTTATCTCTCCCTGTCACAAGTACACAAACACAGGCCGTGGTTTGTTTTTCAGCCTCCACACACACACACACACGGTTAAATAGTTTATTAGAACATACAAAGATGTAAACAACTGGTGAGGAACAGAACCTGATAAAGGACCAGGAGGGAAGGCGGCGTCGCTGCTTTTGTGATCTTTGTTTACTTTCATGAAAATGCCATTATGTGTAGCTTTGTTAAGAAAATTGCTGCATAAATAAAGTTTCTTGTTATTGTTATTTATACAACAGTTAATGCACAAACGGAACATTTTCCTGACTTTCGACTTCCACCTATTTACACTGTGGTCCCCAAAGCATCACCATCAATACTCTGCCTCGGTTTGAGCATCAATGCTGCCATCGATAGACATTAATCCATCACCACACGGCTTAGCGTGAGCACTATCTGATTTTCAGTTGCTGGTCTGTGTTGGCTGGTTGTTAGTTTAAAGGAGTTAAAGCCGTCCATGTAAAGGCTGACTGCTTTAACCCTGTGAACCCCACACAGTTTCTGGGCAACTTTTTTCAGTCTGTCGCATTTTTACTCGCTCATTTTTCACTTCAACATAAAGTCTATAAAAACAGCACAACCAGGACTAGCAATAACTCAGAAATGTCTTTAGTGCTGAATCACATAACTATAATGACCCAAAACTTGCATAAAACAACTTTTTTTTGTTCATAGGTGTATATTGGAAGAAGGGGGCTCCACATGCTATAGATATTATCTATTTACAATCTTAAGATCTCTACAAAGTAGACATCTTTTATACGACTCTGCACGTAAACTCTAAGAAGATATTTCACCCTGGATGTTTTCTGAAAAGTCCCGAATCTGAATTTTACTTTTGAGGGGGAAAAACCTCTCGGAAGTAACGTGCAGTACCGGAGTCCAACAGAGAGGCAGCAGCAGCATAAAGCAGCCTGCATGCTGCCTGCCTGAGCCGCATGCATGCAAAGACTGATGTAAACATGGATATTAGGAAGTT
>NW_007578333.1:127597-129964 GCF_000690725.1 Stegastes partitus
TCGTCTCCTCTCTGCTCTGTGGACACACAACCTGCAGTTCACCCCCAAAGTCTCACAATTCTCATCATGTGATAAAACTTCACGGTTCGTCGTGGCTGCAGAATTTCTGACAGAGAAACAAGAAACTGCTTCGGTGTACGTGCAAGTACGAGCATGTGAAGAAAAACTAAAAACAAAACTGTGAACTTGTTTCCAGAGGAAGCCTGTGTTGACTCTCAGAAGGAGAAATTAAACTTTTGTCAGTGTCAACATTTTGTTGACCTTCCTCACGCTGAAGACTTCTGAGACCTCATTATTAACTGTTAGGATTCTGTCACCTGAGAGTAAGCGGGCCGGATGCTGTTCACATGTGAACCGATCCAGGAAGCAGCGCGCGGGATGTGACGCTGAGACACAACAACAGTTTGAACAGGAAGCAAATTCCTTCATAAACAAGACTGAACACAAGGCACTAGACTGCAAATATTTTTATTGCTAAGCGTGAGAATTAAGTGTATGTAGGTATGTGTGTGTGTGTGTATACGGGTGAAAGCTGACATTGACAGAAGTATTCCAAATATTACAGGTTGACAAAAGAAGCTTCATCTCAGTCGGCGACAAAATGAAAACTGTGCCTCCAAACTTCACTGATAAAACACCATGAAAGGAGCCGCTCTGTGAATAAGAATAGTTCATAAATGTACTTTGGCATAGTTCAGCTTTGAATGCGAGAACTTTACTTTTAACCGAGAATTTTCATCGCTACACATTCAGATGTGAATCTACGAGCCACAGATGCAGAATGAACACGTACATGACAGGGGCTAATCGCCGGGCTCTGGGATGGGTGGGATGTTAATGTTGACGCTAACGGTGGCAGAAGACGCCGATAAGAAGCGCTGACAGATGACGGCGGCGCCGGTGTGCTCGGTAAATCCCTCAGCCAGCCTTGTTTTGTCATATTAATGACGCTCTCTCATAAACATTACCCCCCTGCTTCGCCGCACTCCCCGGTGGTGAGGGAGCAAACATATGTTCCTCTCCTCTGGGGCTTGTATGGAGGAGCCGCTGTGTGTGCGTGTGTGTGTGTGTGTGTGTGTGTGTGTGTTCAAATGCTTGATACATAACTAAATGCAATAATTGCAAAAAATATCTGTGTGTGTGTGTGAGAGTGTGTTTCTCTGATGATGGCTCACATCTGGCTCAAACAGACGCCCGGCTCTCTGGGGCAACCGTGTGTGTGTGTGTGTGTGTGTGTGTGTGTGTGTGTTTTCATATCGCTGGAAGTTTGCCAAGCTCAACCCAAGGCCGCCATCCCTCCCCGTGACAGGCCTCAACTCATAGGCGGGGGTCCACCATGAGTCAGAGTGACACAGGAAGCCAGGGGGGGGTTAAGTGACCCCATGGGTGCCAGGATGATCACAACAGCACTAAACAAAGTGGACAAAAACCAGAGCCATGGGGATGGTTACTTGGAAAAAAAGTCAAAGGTTAAACAAACTACATCACTCCAGACCCCCGTCGCTGAGCCTGCGTGAGCCTCGGTGGACTCAGATATTGGTACCAACAGCTGATGAAGCACAACCGAAACCAGGAGGAAGCTGGTGGAACACATTGCATGAAAGCTGGTATATCACTCCGAAAACCATCTGGACACCTCGAACCAGGACAACAGCCCAAAGCTCTGCCAAGACAAAGCTCCGTTTCGTTAGCTGACTCTTTATAATGTGAGTATGCAACAAACTACCAGACAGAGCAAAAGCACAAGAAGTTCCCAAAGTGCTTCTGCAGCTGGCGGGAAGTTAATGTTCTTTAATGGCCGATGTGCTGTGCATGTCATTGAGAAGCGCTGACAGTAGGACGGCTTCAAGCTGCGAGCAACAGACTGTGGAAAAGATGCATATTACAGTAGTTTCCCTGCAAAGGAGGCTCTGACACGCACTCGACTCCTGTTCACCAGACAGCTGTGGCAGGTTAAACTTTGGTTGTCACTGTGAGCAGACACTGCCGTCTACAGCGTCGCTCCAAAGCCTTCACAGCAAAACCACACACATAATTGCATTCCATTAGCACCATAAACAGTGGAGTTTACATTTCATCCGACTGTGTTTTTTCCCCCATTATGAATCATGAATAAGGTTTTGTGATTCTGGGCATTTTATCACGTCTAACTATGATGAACAGAAGGAATGACTGCATTAAGCAAAAACTGCTTCAGCGAACCTGATCTTTAGAGGAACCATGTGTTGACTCTCAGAATAAAAGGGCAAACTTGTGTGATGTCTGTTGGACATGTTGTATTTATTTTCTTCGACAACACATCACTGAGGGAAACACCACAGTACTGGGCGCTAAGAATCGAAAACTATTCCAGTCTGACTGGGTTTT
>NW_007578333.1:130650-139651 GCF_000690725.1 Stegastes partitus
TCAGCATCCTCGACAAGGACCTGGACCGGTTGACAGCCTGCACTCTGTGGTTGGGAAGAGGTTGGTGTGGTTCCCTGATGGGAGGTGGTGCCGCCCAACTGCTCTGGTCATTGTAGCAGACACCAACATCCGTTATTTTCAGGAAAGTGGTATCCTCAGCTGACAGTGCAGGTCTATGATCATGTTCTGTTCTGGTAAAAGTTGTGTTGCTTTTATTCTTTTGCATTTTGTTTTTTGTCTACCTGACTCATGTGCAACATCAGGTCTTCTGAAACTGATCGTGGTTGTAAATATTATTCTGGTTTATTTCCTCTTCTGCCATCGTCACTTGTACATTGTTTTTATTGTTATGTCGATTATGTTTATATTTTCAATGCACCTTAATATGGCACCATGATTAATGACAATAAAGCATTCTATTCTATTCTATTCTATTCTATTCTATTCTATTTTATTTTGTAGTTTTCCTGCCGTGTCACCATGAAGGAGTCCAGTAAACAAGTTCAGATTCACCTCCATGACTCAGCAGTTCATCCTGAGTGGAGTCCATCTATGTGTTCAGAGTGTGGCTGCTGCACCCACATGAGAACACAGCAGACGGCATCAACATTTTATTGACCTGTCACCCCACTCTCACCTTTCCTAAGACTTCACGGTTCTGCTGTTTCCTCCTCTGCCTCTGAGACCTCATTACTTACTGCTACAAGTCTGACAGTCACACCCGACGGTGCCATTCGTAGCACTTTGCTCTCATTTTAACACCATTAATGTAATTTCTTGCTTTTTTTTTTTGCATTTTTCAACCTATTTACTTGTTTTAGTGCAGCACAATGTTCCTCAGGGTTTCATTCAGACATTAGCACACACTGTCAAACTGTCCAAATAATACACATAATATCCTGGTTTATTTACGATTTCCTGAACACCAGAAATTCTGTTCATATGCTCACCTGTCTGATGGAAAGAGAAGTAGATGATGTGACTTTCCTGACTGATCCATCTCCACGCTGAGGATTTGTTTTTTAGTCATTATGAGTAATCAGTGTAGTTTCTGCTGCTGCATAAATGCACACAACTCTGGGAATGACTCCTACAAACAGCTGGAAGCAACAAACTAAACCTCAGCTCCTGTTAACACCTCATCATAACCTGTAATACACAGATTACTGGTGAGTCTCATTCATCTGAGCTGTAAGTCTTATTGCACTTAAGTTTTATTTTTATGGACATTTCAGCGTCTTTGTAGATGCGAGGGAAATAGTGTCTTGGGATTTGTAGCTGTCTTTTACTCTCTGGGATGTTTCTGAACAAATATTGTTGATGTGGAAACACGATACGGTCCAAATGAAGTCCCTTCATGCGACTCGAAGTACGTTGTGATCTCGTGTGAAGGCGTGCAGTTCACACGAGATTACCGTAACACAGAAATGTTATCCGGTCTGACAGAGTACGGCTGGTTTTGGAACCTTTATGGAAAAGTGAACTCAGAAATAAAGTTAAGACATATTTAGATGCTGTGAGATTACTGGACAGAAGTGCACGTCTGAGAGGAGCTTAACAATGTCTAACCGTTCTATTACAGGTGTGTGTGCCGCATTATAATCAGCATCACTGCTGTACAAATGATGCACAACTGTATGTCTTCATTTTGCTTAATAGCTCCAGTTCTGCTATCGGTGTCACGCAGATATATTTTCCTAAAATGTTTGGGCGACATATTTTATTAACTGAAAACAAAGAGATTCTACTAGTAGAGACTACAGTCAGTTTACCGTAAATTCTGGACTATAGGCCGCTACTTTTTTCACACGCTTTGAACGCTGCGGCTTGAACAATGACGCGGCCAATTTATGGATTTTCACGAATTTGCCTCGAGACCAAAGTGACGTTGAGAGCGTGACGACGAAAGACAGACTGAGGAAGTGACGAAGTGATTCTGAGGCTGTTTGACACTGAAGAAGACGACTTTAGTGGTTTTAGGAGGAAGATGAAGATAACGATCAGTGACTTTTCCTGGTAGCTGCTGGAGTTTTTATTTCTTTAACCAGCCGTGTTACAGGTGCTGTTTAGCAATTTTGGTACGTATTTAATGAAAAGTTTAAAACATCTTTCTGTGTAAACATCTCATGTTCCAACGTGGACACCTGCAGCCTGTATATGTACACACCTGGTTTTCTTTTTAAAGTCTGTGGGTCCAGTTTATATTCACTCTGTGGTCCGTGAAGTAAATTTGTCTGTCCGGACAGATTAAAACCCAAAATTAAAAACAGGTCTTGCGGTGGTTTTGGACTTTCCTGGCCTACAAAGTCAATAAAACATCTAATTCAGCCTCACGTCATTTATTCTAATTAAATGAAAACACTGTTTTTCAGTCACTTTCTAAGGTGAAGATGATCTCATCAGAAAATGAAAATCATTCCTAGCAGCGGAGACTTAAGTGCCAGGTGTGATTTCAACTCGGCTAAATCTTCTGCAAGACGCAATCAGATACCAGCTGCATGTTCAAGACCAGGTGATGCATGTTAATGTCAGGTTAGCATTGTTCCCAGCTTATTACATATTCATCTGTTCTCATTATTTACCTACACTCAACTACCCACAGCCTCCTTATTGAACGCTTCCCACACACACACACACACACACACACCTTCACACCCGACACACAGGCAAAGGACTCAATTAATCTTTGTCAAGAATTAGCCGAGAGGTTGAATCATCAATTTCCTCGTGTAAGACGGGAATGGAAATAAACAACGCTAACTATACCGATGGGATCAAACGCACAACACAGCTCGGGATGGCAGCCTCATCAATATGCAAGGAAATCCCCACTTCCGCATTGACGAGCACCCCGAGGCGCTACCGCAGGACTCCGTGGGGGCCGGTGTAATCTCAATACAAGGTGATTACTGTGCACGGTAATCCGGTTCGGTTTTGAGCTACACGAGCAGATCCTGTTTACTGCACACCAGATTGTATGGATAGATAGATGGCAGGAATACAAAGAGGCTGATACAAAGCTGCAATCTTTACATACGGGAGCGTGTGCACGGCTACATCCACCCATATGTGAATGTAAAGAGGCATTAATGTGTGTTGTGCTGCTCTCTAGAGTTCCCCTCTGTCAGTTGGTGATGATCATCAATAGATACCAACCAGAGGGATGTAGAAGAGCTGGGGAGCCTCCTGGCTTCTGTCAGGGATGTAAGTTTTATTTATGTTGTGTTTAATGATCCTGCTGGTTTAGGATGTTACGGCTTCATTTGTGTGTAAACTCTTCCCTAATTCAAGCTTTGTTTAATGCGTTTATTTTACTGCGTTAGCTTCATAGCGCCTTCCAGCAGGAGCCTGGACGTGAAGGCTGACAGACATTTACCATCACGGAGCTGAGTTTGTAAAACCTCTGTTGGCCTGGTTCAAATGAAGTAGTGGGTAGTTTTATCCCCACTTTGGGTCGTTTGGTTTGTCGCCTCGTTTCTCCCTGAGTCCATTAACATCCTTCTAAACTGTAATAAAGGACTTCAAACTGGCCCAATGATCTCCTCGTGTTCTTCAGCTATGGGACTCCTCTCATCCACTAGACTCAACCTAACAGAACTGGGGGGTCGTCTGGGATATTGCCAGTTTATTCCGGTGCTAGATGGGGTATCTCTGGAATTTGTGTTTGCTTTTTCTGGCAGATGGTGTAAGCATGCCGACTATTCTTATCTTGTTTTATTTATTTTTTTAGAGCAGTTCTAAAAGACAACGTGTCGTCTATAGCAACACGGTTTAAGTTAAATGTGACCCGGCAAGTGGTGAAAATTAAAGCTGTAGTTTTAAACAAATGGTGGAGGGAGGTTTTCTTGCTACGTCTGGTTCATCATGTTGTTCAATTATAATGCCCGACCTGCTGATGACCAGTTAAAATCTGCTGAGTCACTGAGGACGGGTCTGATGTTGGAATAAAAACACCCAACTCTCTCACGGGTCAAAGGAAAAGTATATTTTGTACCACTGTAACTGGAGTTTAAACTGAAGACAGAAGCAGAAGAGTTCCTTTAACTTGGAGATTCCATGGAGTTAAAAAGGAAATAAAACTGATGTGTGTCTACATACAGATATCTCCACTCCTGCCCCTTTCTTACATTTTACTGCCTCCGAGCTTCCCTGCCGGTAACCTCTTCATCAGTCAGCCCAGGTTCATTTATTACCAGTAAACGCGTTGTGCCTTCATGTTCATGCGTTAGAAGTTATTATTTCACTTTGTGTTGTTGCTTCGTTTCGTTGGCTGAAGGAGCTCTGGTCTACTTCAGAGCAAATTAGTGGACAAAACCCAATAACCCAATCACAGGAAAACAGCAAAACCAATTTGGTTTTGTTTGAGTGTGCCAGAGGAAAACGTCTTTTTGATAAATGGCGTCAGAAAGTAAAGTTTCTTGGATGCATCATGTGAAACGGAGGTCAAAGATTATGAAAGGAAAGTATGTTAAAGACCCCGTTAGGTGTAAATCAGTTTGTTTGTACCTGACAGAGCCTCATCGTGACTACGTTACTCCAATATTATTGTGTTTGAACAGTGATGTAAGTGAGCTGGTGTGCAACATCTGCAGCGAGCGTGTGGAGGCGGAGGCCAGGACGTCACAGATTCATGAATGAAATAACTCTGATGCACACAGATGAGGGTTTGAAGGACGTTAGCGGCGGCTGCAGTCGCTGATGAACTTGCTTTGACCCATGAACACGTCTCTGTGAGTAAAAGCAACCAGATCTGTGTGGGTTGGACCCGCTAATCAAAACGCTCTTGTTTTCCTGTCACACGTGTGCAACGCCAACCAGCGGCTAATTAGGTGGGCGCCGATCTGTCAGAACCACAATCCTGAGATGAAGCAAAACAAAGTGATGCCGGTGGTGGCTGACGGCCTCTCAGGGGTGTAATTACTCCCCTTCCCCCCCCGATACCCCTGACTGTGGACGTAGCGTGCACAAACAAATGACTCGACGTCCGTTCGCTCGACTCCGCTGACAAACATGCGAGCATTTTGCCGATGTGCAGCGACGCCTGAGTGCGGTTTGAATCTTGGATGGGAGCGGGTGTCACTGTCTTTTGTCTGGTAACTGAAGCAGACAAGCACAGATGGTGCAGTTCCTGGCGGTGCATATTCATAATTGAAACATGGAGACCATACTCTCCCATTACATTATGTTAGCTGAAGATAAACAACACATTCCTACTCTAGATGTATTTTTGTTTTTTTTGAGGGGGGCTTGCCAGGAATAATAGTCACGTCAACTAACAGGTTTTGACAGAATGAGGTTTCACTCATATTAGCATCAAGTGTGACAAGCGTGAAGTTAAGATTCTTGGTAGAATAAAGAGCCGACACATTGACAGGGCACTATCTGCGTGGAGTCCCCTGGTCTTCTCTCGGCAGAAATTTATCATGACAGCTTATGCTAACGAGGCACAGCTTTTGGCCCACTTCTCCATCCATAAGAAAGTCTTTTTTTTTTTGTTCCCGTTAATGTTGAGGCTGCTCTTAGGTTGGTTGTCTACGAGTGCATTTGTATGCTAGTTGGTTATGAGATGCAAAATCAGGCTGTCTATCCCCGCTATGGTATTTGTCTTATTTATATGTAAATGTAGGTATATCAGCGTGAATTTGACTCAGCATTGGGGATGGGAGAGTGTGTTTGTGCGTGTGGGCGTGCATGACTGTCCTTCAGCTGGCGGTTCGGTGAGATAATTAGCCTCGCCAAGCTGCAGCAAGGTTAGAACATACAGGCCTCTAAGATTTGCTAATGATGACTTTAATAGCTAGCGTGCTGCCAGATACGATGAATCTGCGGCTGCACGCGGACGTGAGAAAACATCTGTGTGCGTAAATTACGTCTAGATTTTCTCTCAAAACCACACCACCACCACCACCGTGAGGGCACCTGACCCCAGGAATGTATTTCCGCCCCTCTTGGCAACCTCCAGGCACTTAACCCCCGGGCCGGTGTTAAATACACATGTCATGGTTAGGGTGCGATACCAGCGAGGAGTTCTCAATATGACTCGTAAGGAGATGTCCCTTATGCCTAATTAGAACTTTGCTCAAAAACAAACATGCACGGGGAAGAAGCGAGGTACAAACAGCAGAGAGAAACTTCTTCAGATTCTTATTAGTGAGATTTCAAGTGCAGCCGTCCCAGAGGCTCAGCGCTCGTGTGTCCAGCTCAACCGGCGACTGCTGAGATTTCTATCCAATTTTTCGGAGGCGAGAGATAAAATCAGGGAGTGATGTTGCCATAAATGACTGGTTCATGGTTGGTTTTTGTTTTGATTTTTTTGTCTGGGACCTCTTATAAAAAGCAATTTATACAGTTTGGCCCTTGAGCAGGACTCGTCAGCAGTTCAACGGTAAAGTAATTTCCTCACACAGGCTGAATCATCTTTAGAGGTGGAACGAGGTGTTTCAGGGATGAAAGATCAAGTCAGGAAGAGAAACTGTAATTGGACATGATTGGAATCAGACCTGTATGTTGTGAAATCTAACTCGATAATTCTATGTAAACACAGGGTTTTAAATAAATAAGTTAATTTGTAGGTGTTTATTGCTGTTGGGCAGGGATCTGATGAAATTTGTTTTATCTATTTTTTTCTAAAACAGCAATACAATAAAACCCGGCTGAAAATCCAATTTTGAAAACGACGCTTGCAGCAGCTATTTTTCTTTTATCGAAGTGTTTTCTAAGCAGCGCTCGATGCAAGAAGACCTCATTAAACCAAACGTACAGCGAGGAGAGTCCATGGCAGCAGGAAGTAACTCTGGGACGTGGAGGAATATAAAATTTGGGTCAAAATCACTCGAAACCAGTCGTCCAATTAAAAAAAACATCTATATAGTTTGGTTAAAAACCCTCAACATCCAGCTTGTCCCTCGAAAATCTTTCTTTCCCCATAAACTTATCTATTAATGAGGACAGATAGAAGTTTAGAGGTTCACTGACAGTTTATTTACTTCATCAGGAATAACTGCTGATTGAGGCTTATGTAATTTTGCAGCCTTGGCCACTTGGAGCGTTGGAATAAAAAGAGCTCAGTTCTTTGTCATCGTCTTTTGATCCTGTGCAGTCTGTTTCATTTGCTGGACAAGGTCAAGACAGAACATTTCTATTGAAAATTCTGAATTGCTTCCGTCCTGTCTGGACGAGCAGCATGTCGCCGTGACTCTCTCATGCATCCAGACTCATTCAGATCCACTGGAAAAAAAAAAACAAGAAAAGAAAAGCACAAAATCTCCTCTTTTACGATCACACCGGAGACTTTGTCATTTAGGCGGCAGATCACTTGTTGGTTTATGAACACATCGCTGCGTTTCCTTTGTTAAAGGCGCTCCGGTCTCCGTCAGTCATATTAAGTAATTTCCTCCACATCAGAGGATTTTTTTTTCCTCTAAGATCAGCGCGACTTGACAGCAGTTACCATTTTTCATTAATGTCTGGGCTGAATCACCACTGTGTTAAATCAATAGACCCGAAATGGACATTTATCACGTTTATTGCTCTTTACAACAAAGGCTGAGAACACTTTGCTGTTTAGTACAAATTGTTCATTTGGCAGAGGTCAGCCCTACAGTATCGTAGATTAATTTGTGTTTCATTTAAAGCTGACCCGAGCAGAAACAGCCTCAAGGAGTTTGAGGTGAATTCATTCGAGCTTTGCACTTTGCTGACAAGTGACTAAGGCTCCTACAGGCAGCCAAGTGAAATATATGAGAGGGCAGCGTGAAGCAGTGTGATTCAGAACGTCGCTCCGTGACTCAGAAGAAGCCCGTCATTAACGTCAGTGTTTATAAAGCCGTCTGCCGCTGTGCTCCCTGACAATGTGACCAGCAGTGGAGGGATGCGACGCTGCTATTGGCTTCACAGGATGATGCATAAATTCAAAATTTGACATGGCATTTTGAAAAGGGAAAAAAACATCTCATTTGTGTGCAAAGAAGCCACACTGAGAGACAGATTTGTACAGCCGGGGCAGAGAGAGCATCCATTTGTGAATGCAGAGGCAGTCTGATGAAATATTCAAACAGTGAAGCCTGTAACAGAGACAGAAACCCTGACAGAAAGAAGGACAGAGTCAGACAGCGAGAGCTAGCTGAGCTGTAGCCATCCAGGAAAGAACACAACAGGGAGAAGTAGGGCAGCAGCCAGCGGTAAGCAGAGCAGAGAGGGATAGAGGATGGGGAGAGAAGTTTAAACTCATCCCGTGTCACTCCTGATCCTCTCCCCTGTCCTCTTTAGCAGCTAATTTTCTTGACTGCCTTCCTTCTCTGCTGTTGACGTGTCATGTGTAATTTGAGCACAGCCTTAGGCAGAGATTCGTCTTCCTCCCTGTTAGCTTCCTCCTAAATCGGAGCGAGCGAGCGAGCGAGCAGTGCGGCGAAAGGCCAGCCTCATCCTCTGAGAGTTGCCAGCGAAAGGACAGGCCATTTAAAGTGTCCCCAAATTCACTTCCCCTCCAGTGTCAGGCTGTCTGTAGCAGCCAGACCGGGTCTGCGTCACAGCAGGCAGCCGCTTGTGTTGATAGGAAGTAATAGTGTGACACAACACAACGTCTGGGCGCCTTGAAAGGATGTAAATCGCAATCAGCAGCACAAAGGCGGGGCCACGAGGGTGGAATCAGACCGGATGCCACTGGAGCCCTAATCATCAGGAAGACGGCTGCTGGCTTGTTTGAATCAGGGTCTCTGCTAACGTTTTATGTCACAAAGTCAAAGAAATGAGCACGAAATCACTCAAAATGACCAGTAGATTATGTACAGCAACCACAAAGAGACACAACAACCACAAAGAGACACAACACGGCTCCAAAAAGACACAACAACTACAGAGAGACACAACAAAGCTACAAAGAGACGCACAGTTACCATAAATTAACCACAAAATGACACGACGACAAAAAGAAAACCAACCAAAAAGAATAAAAATCCAAAACTGATTCAAAGCTATAGAGTGACTTTAACCTCTTCAGACC
>NW_007578333.1:141025-152538 GCF_000690725.1 Stegastes partitus
GAAATACTGAAACTAATTAGCTTAGTGTCTGTTTATTGCGGTGAATAAATGCAGTAACTATTCATAGTAACAAAGGATGCATTGAAATAACAGTGCAGCTTTGAATTTTCATCTTAAACGTTTCAAGCAGGGAAGCAGGAGCTAAACTCCGTCGCCTTCTTCTTTACACACAAGCTACAGTAAACAACAGTAAATATAAGTTATGCTCGATCGATTTCAAACTTCCAACGAGGCTTGAGAGCCCCTGCTGCTGTGATACCAGGTTTAGCGCGTATGCGGTGCATATCGGTGGGTATAAGCCGGACAAGATGATAGATTTCTGTGCTCGGCTCGGCTCCATTGTTGGCTGAGGGGGAGGAGGAGGGTGAGGAGGAGGGTGAGGAGGAGGGTGAGGCGAGGGGAGATGTGCAGCAGACAGAGGTGGGTGTCTGCACTCACAGCAATCTCAGACAGAGGCTGCTTTCAGGAGAGCCAACAAGTGTGACAAATTGTTTTTAGTTGACCTCTTTTAAAGTATAGTGTGCTGCAGCGTGTAGAGGTGGAGGTGGGCGGCGCCGTGCAGACCCAGATCAAGCTGCGACCAGGTGGAGGCAGGAGGAGGAGGAGGAGGAGACCGGACTGGTACCTGACTAACATCTAGCTTCAGCCGGAGCTTCTCCTGGAGCCGTGCGTGAAAACATGGAGTGAACTGAACTTTTTTCTTCCACAGTAAACACTTCCCACGGAGCAGCTTAAAGCCGTCATCAATCAGCATTACATCCAGGATTTATTTAACATTATGAATATAAAGCACCTTCCCGGCTAAGAGTATTTGTATTCATTAGGGTGACAGGTATTACTATATAATTTCCTATTTTTCTCTTTTGGCTGGCTGGTGAGGAGCGGGGAGGTTCATCTGAGGAGAACAAGAGTTCTCCTCCTAATTCGACTTGATTCCATTTTTCAAAAACAGTTTTTTTGTTGTTGTTGTTTTTTTGCTCCACCTCACTTCATCATTTCCGATGGATTTCCTTACTAAACAGAATTCTTTGAAATGCTTCGCTGCTCTCTCCAACAACGTGCTCCCAGACTGACTTTGTTTTCACCTCATCTGCTCTTATTTGCTTCAGTTGTTTCTGTTTATTTAGTTTTTTTGATTGTTTTTTCTCTCACAGCCTTCGTGGCTTTTAGACGTCGGTGAGTCACTAATAAAATGAAGATTGAACCTCTTACTGTCCATCTTTCTTCATGCAGAGGAGAGAAGATTTCATAAAATTATTATATAGGTTTAAGTCTCCTTTGATGTCTACTTTGTGCACAGAGCTTTAAATTTGGTGCTCATGAAACTTGAGCTCCTTTTATTTTGTCGTTTGCCTGTGAAGGAGGCTGCAGGTAGCTCAACCTCCTCTGCATCCAGTCACAGGTTCATGCATCGAGCACAGATCGGATCTGTTACAGGAGGTGAAGACGCAAGCAATCATCTGTCATGAAGCATCAAGTAAAGAAAATGTGATTTTTTTGTGCATTTTTAAGCACATGAGAAGAGCGACATCAGGTCAAGACGACAAACAGAGCGAGACACAGGATCCAAAACTTTTACATTTATTGCCGTCTACAGCTCGTTAATTGCCGTCTTTGCTCCCTCGTTACGGTTCTTCTCATTTCATTTGTTGTTTTTAACGCACTTTGTAAAGTCTGTTTTGAAATCCGTGCAACAGAAATCTGATGTTTGACAGCAGAGACCGAGGCATCGAGGACAATAAACAGCCACAGCAACACGACGTGACGCAGCAACGGCGTTATTGTACAACTTTAACAACCCGACTCCATCTGTAAAAGTTCTTCTTGTTTCCTTCACAGGTGCAGACAGACTATTAAAGGCGTGTCCATTTATTAGGCTCGTGCAGCCCCCTGCAGGTCACGGAGGCAGCGTTTTTAGGATTTGCGTTACGCTGCGATGAGCTTTACATTCCTTCTGATGTATGTTATCTGTAGGTGTGTGTTATTTAAGCTAGGTTATAACGCTGACAGTTTAGAGAAACGATGTGACACTTGATGCTCATTATTGAGTTTCACCGGCTGATCTCTAACAGCATCCAGCTGCTGGTTGTGGACACAGCTGCCTGGATGTGTTGGTGGAGAAGTTGTGGCTCGATTTATTGTTCTGTGGTGCTGCTTCTCTCTGAACCCGCGGTGCTTCCATGACAGGTGTGTTTGTTTATTTACAAGTTCAGGAAAGCTTCAATCCAGCGCCCAGCCAGCAAAACCATCACTGCAAACACACACACGCTGCTGCTGCATGTAGTCAGCGATTATCAATGAATATAGCACACCATCGTCATCATAACATCGGCTGCAGCCACAGACGACGGGGCTTTCTCTCTGCAGTCACACCTGTATGAGCTTAATGTGATTCTCTATCATACAGCCTGTGGAGCACTACACCCTCAGCTGTGACTGTCAGGCACAAGGACTAAAAGCAGAGGAGCTGGTTCAGCAGAGACAGCCTGGATGACTGCAGCCTTGGGACGACAGCTGCTGCGGTGAATGTGGCCGTAGCCGTTGTTACGATTATGGCTGAAGTCCGAACAATAACCATATATCCAGCCACGGCTTCACCATCGCAGCCAGGAGGAGCAGCTGCTGCTGCGCTCGCCGCCAGCAGCTGGATACTGTCGGAGAGCGGCCTTTTAAAATGAATAATGAGCAATAAATGCATCAGTGTCACATCAGCTGCCCTTTCTGTAGCGTCTGCAGTGTGTTTCTGTCCACTGCTAGTGCA
Organism: Stegastes partitus; assembly: GCF_000690725.1. Lineage (NCBI taxonomy): Eukaryota > Metazoa > Chordata > Actinopteri > Pomacentridae > Stegastes > Stegastes partitus. The sequence goes on from NW_007578333.1 coordinate 143,787, forward strand.
TTATAAGTGAGCTGGACCAACACACGGAGAGTTCGGATGGATTATAAAGCATATGGAAGGCAATGCAAAAGGCTCCACAGTGAAGCCCAGTACGTCAGACCCATTCCTGCCTTTGTGAGCACTCAGACTTGAAGCTGTGGCTGAGTTTCATGGCCTGAGGTGTGTTTGGTAGCGGCTCGGTGAGACAAATTGCGAAGCTGCTATTAAATGAAATTACAGAACCCGGCCCTGATTGTTTCCTTACACTGTTTTGTAATAAACTCCTGCGTGGACTTGCTCCAGATTGTTTTTCTTTGGCCCATCCATAAAACTTGAATGAGAACATCTCGGACGCACACTGTGTGCGCTTGTAGCTTGCTGGGACTCTGTCTGAACCGTAGCTGTTAAAGCTGACGTGAGGTAAGACCCGACCGCCCACGACCGCCGGGCTGCTTCCGATCCGCACTTGCTCCGGCGTTCATATTCACCCACACACACACACACACACACACACACACACACACACACACTTAACGTTCACTGACAGCTGCATAGAGGAAGCTGCCTGTCTTTATCATAACAGTGTAGAACATCATCCTTTCTAAACTGATTTCTATAATTTGATAGATGTCAGATGCATTAATGCTGCAGCCTTACATACTGTATATGAATTATTATTAAATAGTAAAATGCTCCGATTCCAATCTGAAGCTGTGTCTACTGTGTCCATCCTCACATATTCCAACCCATGCGTCTGTTTACTCACTTGTGGGACTTCTTGCCCTCCGTACCCCCGGGGCCCGAGCCGCAGTCATGAGCCTGGATGATGAAGGTGTACTCCTTCTGCAGCTCACAGTCAACCAGGCCACGTGCCCTGAGCTGACCCTCCCCAGACGTACCGTTCAGCACCACTGCCTCGAACGGAGCCTCCAGCCCATGGATGTTGAACGCGCAGATCTCCCCTGGAGAGCGAGGGAAGGAGAGAGGGAGAGAGAATGAAGGATGAGGTCAGTGTTAATCACATCCTGTCCGGCTGAGTTCAGCTGAAGAATATGATGTGTGTGAATTAGGTTTAGAAAAGGAAGCAGCCTATCATAACACAGTCCTGTGCACTGCAGCTGCCTTCCTCACTGGTCAGTCGCAAACGCTTCAGACGCTACAGACACACGGTAGATTCATATCCGTCATGCAATACCAGCAGGTGAGGCACCTGCAAACCCAGAAAACCCCCCAAAGAAGTCCTGGAGCAGATGGTTTGTCCTCCTCAGAGCCCTGATGGCAACATCACGGAGTCAGTGGGGGATTAGAGAGACAGAAGACCGACTAAACCCACAGAGGAGCTGTGGCAAGTTCTCCAAGACGCCTGGAACAACTTAGCTTCACACCTTAACTTTTTAAGGAAGAAAAACCTCTTTCTTACCAATTTTCCCAGGCAGTGCTGGGATTCATGGCAGCAACTTTAAGCAGTAAAGGCGTGTTACCTCCGGAACGCTTCTACGGAGTCTGCGGCGAAGTTTATGTATGCTGGACGAAAGCTGGACCGGGATAAAAGACGTTCATGCTCCAGTCACCTTGGGTAATTTGTATTGCCACTTTGGAGTTACGTATGTGGAGAACAAGCCAACAGGAACAACAACAACAGCAGAAACTCACACAGGAGCTTTATAAATAGATCAGGCTCACATTCCCACCAACGCACCTTCTTACTTACTTAATTGTTCTTGTGAAAAGCACCAAGGACGTTCCTGCTGTTTGCCCACCCAACATGCAGACATCCCCCCCGACAAAAAAACCCCCAACATACAGCACAATTGAGTTACACGGGGCTCAAATAAAACGATGACAGCTCAAAGTCACCCTCGTGGAGAGATATAGAGGAAGAAAATCCATTTAAATCCAGAGTTAGCAGCTGACAAGAGCAAAACAAAAGAGCCAAGAGACGGCTGACATTTATTAGCGGGAGCGTGTGAAGAAGTGGTCCATTTGTGGAGTTGGAGAAGGAGCTTTTTTTTTTTCTTTTTTCATGGAGAATTGACATCCCTTTGCGCTTTCACTAGTGGGATTTGAGGAAATCACTTAACGCACGAGGCTCACACTCTGACCTGTGACGGCTAATTGCACTGATATCACTTAAACTAACAGCAAAGACTAAATTGGATTCCCAAGCAGCTTTGTGTGCGCGTTGCTCCTGGCAAGTTCTGATAAGAGCAACTTTATTTTCTACCCTTTCTCTCCCCTTTCATCCTGTTTCTGTCATAATCCCCACCACTGCCTCACCTCGCTCCCACCCGCCCCTCACCCTCCCTCCCTTGCCGTTGGGGCAGGGGCTCTGAAATGACAATTTGCCCACAGAGAAGCTATAGGCAAAATGATGAAGAAAGAGCAGGCGGAAGGGAAAGGGAGAAGAGAAAATGAGAGAATTGAGAGTGGGGGTGTCGACACTGTGTGCTCCCTGTAAAGACTTCCCCCCTCTGTATTGCCTGAACAATGACTTATCAGAGTTAAATGGGCCCCCACACTACGGAGGAGCACGGCTTGCTGGCGAGAGCAAAATCATAAAATGGCTTTGAGCAAACGGTGTGCGACGGGGAGTGACAGAAGATGCAACAGTGTCGATGTGCGGCTTCTCTCAATAGCGCGCCACCGTACAAAACAGGCAAATGGAAAATCCATCACCGCTGGAGCGAGAAATAAATCCAATATGCACCGGCAAGTGCAGAAGCTTCCCATCAGGCCGAATATGCTGAAGACATGCTGATGGCACACGCCCACCGACCAGGGGTGGCTCCTCCTGATTTAATTGTGGCTGATGGGGGAGCGGGGGGAGAAGGGTCAAGGTGACCGTCGGAGGAGGACCTCCCTCTCTTTAGACTCAAACAGCCCCGGGCACCAGCAGACCTGTCAGGTTTTTATTTTTTTTTCTCTCTTCCTCCTTTTATGTCTGCCTATCACTTCGCTCCAGACCTGATAAGTGCTCTGCCACCTGCACCGAGGCAAAGATGGCTGCCGAAGGAGGGAGGGACGAGGGTGGAAGCGCCGGCCCCGGCGGCAGCGCAGGAACAGATGTTGGGCGGCTGGCACTTGGCAGAGGCTGAGAGCTCGCAAACGCTAATTACTGCACTAAACTGTTAGCTAAATATGTGTCTCCGTGTCACATTAGACTTTTAAGAGGTAGATTTATGGTCAGATGGAACTCTGTCTTCTTGATGGGGGGCTATTTAAAACTAATGGATGCAAACTAATGGATATGGATGCTGCAGTGCTATTTCTATATTAGTTTATCCGCTGGGTAATCATCATTGTTTGGCATCTTTGGCAGCGGATTGTCCATATGATCGTCCATGTAGGATGCTGGAAACTTTTTAAATCACTATATGCTCAACACTCAGCCAAACTTACCGACTTGACTTTTTAGACACCCTATATTTCCCTCCTCCTTTCCTCCACCTTATTTTCTGCCGCTGTGATTACTAAGCCTCCCCCTGGACATCATTACATTTTCATTTAATCAAGTCTGAATTAATGGCTGTCTATTAGTCAGGGGGAAGTGTGCTCAGGACCTAAGCTGCTGTCCTGTTGGTGTCAGAAGTCGTGCAGCGTTCAACACCTCAAGGGAATCTGGCACCAGTCCACACTTTACTATCTTTGAGGACACAGAGCTCATTATCAGCGGAGGCAGAGCTGCCTTACTGGCAACGGCGGCCTGTGTTTGCAGAGCTGGAGGAGTGTGACAAAATATCGCGGGCCACAGCGCCTCGGGGCCCCAAGTTATTATCAAAGCTGACAGAGCATCGTTGATGAGCCGCCTGTATCTGAATATGTACACAAGCTGCTGTTCCCCAAAAGGTGCTCTCGCTCGTAAGTGCACGGATACGCTCGGCGGCTGTTTACTGAGCACTTGAGTGAGAGGTAAAAGTGGAGATATCAGGTGGGAAACAGTCACAGTGCTGAGAGGAAGAGGAGGGTGTGGAAGATATAAGGACAGATGAAAGGGAGAGCTGAGGAGGGAGGAAACATGGCCAGTGCCTCAGGGCAGCTCCCATCTCCCTACTGGAGAGTGACCAAAGCACAGGCATGAATACACACAACACACACACACACACGTTTACTCAAACTGTGCCAGTTCGGCAGCTCTAATCAGAGCCGACATGCCTTTCATCCTCCTACTGTTGGAACACACACCGGATAGACAGCAAGTAAATCAGATTACTGGATATCATACTGTTACTGAACACATTCTGGACCGGGCGTCGGTTTGCTGGCACCGGAGCGCATGTACGCACATTATCTTAATATTTTCACTTGCCATTGTCAGTAAATCAACCCTATTTGCACAAGAGCTGCAGTCTACGATGGGGTTTACACAGTTGTCATGATTTCAGCCGCTTTTCCAATTTGGATTTGGTATCAAATCATCTCTTGTATTAGTCACCCCCGTAACCCGCTAATTCTCCGTCTCATTTTAGTCCCCGAAAACACAATAACCCATCCACAAGCCCTCTGGGATACACGAATACACACTCACTCTCACACACCCCCAGCCCTCTCAGCTGCAGTGCAGAGATAGACAGTCAGCCTCATAACTCTGCAGAGGGCCGAAATTGAAAATGCTGTAATTATGCTCTTCATGAAATTAGCCAGCCGCGGAAAAAAACACAATTGAGAAGCTGTCCATTCCGGAGATAAGGATTAATACTAATCAAGCCCACATGTTCTGACTGGAGAGCGGGAAACCTGGAGTGGTGTTTGCATACAGAGTGTGTGTGTGCGCGAGTGTGTGTCGGAGAGGGGACTTTTAATTAAAGACACACTTTCTCGACGGGGGTTTGGAGAGCGTTTTGTGCCTATGACTGTTGCAGAGCGGCGTGAGGTGATTTACTCGACCTCGCAGTTGCCGCCTCCGCCGCCACCTCCCGTTTCTCGTCTCCTCTCTGTTAATTACATTAAAGGCTCCTCTCGCAGAGTTAATGACATCCCACTGTCTTCTAACACAGTGAATACCCTCCCTCTGAGTGTGTAGGTGTGTGTGTGAGAGAGAGAGAGAGAGTGAGAGTGAGCGATGTCAGAGCGACGGCTGCAGGATTGAATGTGTCACTCAAACTCTCATGTCAAAGCAGCAATAGGTGGCTCAGAGGTGCTACGAGGAAAATCTGAAAACAGCTCAGCCACCGTTAGCAACAGCTCATCTGCAGAATAACAGACTCTAACCACGCGTGTAAAGTACAGTATAATGTACACTTGCATGACAAACTACTAGTCTTTTCATTTGCATCATACAGAACCGACAAAGACAATGAGGACGTGAGGACTTTTACTTTAGAACATCTGTTTGCTCAACACCAGAACTGAGCGAGGAGTCGAGCTGTGATTCATCTCCAGGCGTACTCCAGGGTTTTAGCCATAGACTGTATAAAAGATGGACGTAGCAACCGGCCCTGAAAAATGAAGCCAACCCGGAAGTGTCAAAAACCTGCAATATCACTACGTCCACTAGCTGCTGGCTCCCAAAGCCCTGGCTCCCATAGACTGGAACTGGAAAAGAAGTGATCACAGATCATGAAACACTGCATTCCTACAGCTCAGGATTTAGTTCTTATTAGTTTTCATGGTCAAGTCCAGAGATCAGGTGGCCAATCTGGAAATAAATCAATACTGAATTTTTAAAAAGTTGTCAACATTTTGCGGGGCAAGGGGCGTGGCTGGCTTGATTGACAGTCGGCAGCGACGATGCAGACGTAGTGAGCAGAAGGCGGTAAATGTGGGCGGGCAGAGAGGCCCCGCCTCTCAATCCGTCTGACCAATCGCTGCTCCTATGGCTCCGCCCCCCTCCCACAATTTTTGCATCATTGGCTCCAAAAATCCAAGACGTCAACCAGGAAGTAGCAAAACCCTGGCTTCATGTTCTCAGTGCAGAAACCAACGGGTGACGTCACGGCAGCTACGTCCAGCATTTATACAGTCTGTGGTTTTAGGATTGCTCCTTGATAAAACTGGGATAGAATTGGGAAAATTAAAAAGAAGCACAGAACAAAATAAGATTATGTCGTATTAGAACCGTGTGTTTCTTTTTCTGATAAACAAAAGCCCTGTTTTAGTTTTGTAGTGTTGCATTTCACAGCTAATCCAAAAGGGTTAGTTAGAGCAGGGTTTATATCTCTTATAGTCATAAAGGCTTCCTTAACCTTTTGGTTTGTATAAACAAATTAATAAGTCAATAAATAAATTCACAGCTACTACACGGCTTTCCCTCGACAGGAAAGGTTTTCAAATTTGTTATCTGAAAAGGAACTTAAAAATGGAAATACCCAAATAAAACACAAGCACCCTGAATGTCTACTTAAGTACAGTTCTTGAGTAAATGTACTTGAATAAACCACTTTCATTAAAATCCAACTTACAGTTTCCACATTTGATCATCTGCTTGTGTGGAGCCGACGGCGAGCGTATGTGGAAAAAGGTTCGTGCATCTCCCATGAGGTGCAAACAGAACTTTCTGGATTATTGTATTGTCCTTAAAAATGCAACAAGATTAAAAAAACACACACATTTTCCAAGCTCTGCTCCTGTGTCACTTCAGTCCAGCAGTCAAAGCTGCTCACACAGGATTCGGTCAGTTCGTCTGTGCTGTTACTTCTCAAACTTTTCTGCTTTTCAACCTTAGATATAAAGCATTACCGTGTGTCCTTGTCACATAAAAAGTGCAATTAGACCTCTCTTGTCAGACCCTCCCTGCCTGGCGTATATCTCTCACACTCAATGACACCAGCTCGGCCTTCTGTTATAATTTTGTGGTCTTCAAGACAACCTCACAGGACTGAAACTCGGAGAGGAATTCCCCGTTACAGACAAATAGAAGGTCAGAAGTGGTGAATAGTCTCGTCATCAGGCTTCCTTTTCTTCAAAAAGTGAGTACAATGTAAGTAAAAGTGCCCCAGAGTGAGCTCAGTGAGTGTAAACCCGACAGATTTGGGTGTGAATCAACCTACATTGGCTTCTCAGTCCCTTCTCTCCGGGTATTTGTCTGGACAGTTGGGTGCTAAAAACATCAACGCTATTTTGTTTTAGCAGCTCAAAAGCTCTGTTAGCTCTGCCAACTGCGTGCGATGCCATACACCTACCTCCCCTTACATGTCAATAAAGTTAATCACAAACCCCAGCGGGGGGGACGTGTCAATTACTCGGACTTGGAGCGAAGCCAGAGCTCTGCTGTGCAGGAGTCAAACTATCAATAACAAGCTGGCACCCGATGCAGCAGCTAAAACATTACAGTAAACACAAACACCTCCATTTAATCAATTGGCTGTGAGATGGTTACGTCTACTCACAAACAATTCACTCGATGCTTTCAGTCAATGGCGGCGAGGAATAATCAAGTTTCACAGCGGTGACATAAAAACTGATTGTTCCAGAATCACTTTCTTTTTCCTCTTGGCTGTTGTTAATGTCCTAAGATGTACGACGCAGCTCACACTGAATCCTTCAGGGAAAATTATGTAATCCAGGATAAGATTTGTACCAATAGTTTGATATTTTTGTGCAGTTTATAATATGATAAACCCACACTTTGGTTGTCTGTTACCAGTAGAAGTCCACTGTGCACAAAGGCTGGATTTGGGTCATTTACAGTGAATCTAAGCCTGGATTATAAATGTTCCTCCTTCATTTTTTTTTTCATATTGAGGCTGGATTACATTTAGATTATGTACAATTATAGCAATAGTTCCACAACTCTTTCCTGTTCGTCTCACCAGCTCAGAACACCCCAGCGTATACGTTCTGACTCCGACGTAGGGACAGGCAAAAGGAAGAAACCAACGGGGAGAGAAAAACCTGCTGAACATTAACAAAACACAGCCAAGGCAATCACATTAAACACTGAGAGAAATCAATAGTTTCTATTTTCCAATTCTGTTCATGGAAATGGCCTCAGGGGAGAGCATGTGTCCTTGTCTGAGCAAGGCCAGTTAGAGTTCAATGTGTTTAAATATCCGTATCAGAGTTTATGACCCCCATTAATGCCCCCGAGGATGTTCTCTACACAGCTGAGCAACATGATGAAACAAAGACCATCACCTCGCTGACACTCTCTTTGATCATGGATAGGGTTTATTAGATCTAAGGTCAACAAAGCTGAGCAAATCTAAGAAAAACCACAGAACAGAATATACAGAGTAAGTGCAAATTTGATTTTGAGCCAAGCTTTTTTTTTTTTTCCCTCCATAAACGAAATGCGATCTAGTCCAAATTCTTTTATTTAATGCTTCCTAACACGATTGAAAACGGGTTTTGCGTCAGCTATTACGGCGCTCCTGGTTTATTTGTCGTTCCCAATATCGCATGCAGTGTTTCACCGGGCGTCACGGGCTCAAACTGTGGAAGTCATAACAGCCTAACGAAGCTCACGCGTGGGTTACGAGAAGCTGGTTAAAGATGTTCGTTAACTCTCACACCATTCTCCGCTTCCAGTGTCAGCATTTTCACATCTGAGAGAACAGATATGAGATGTTTTAAACGGTGCTTCAGAAGGGCCTTGACCTGCACACGTAAACATGAGCTGAAGTGAGCTTTTATGCTGCATATTGGCTTTGCTGTGTTTTAAGTGGATAACTGCAGTGATTATGTTGTGCGAGTGTGTCGGAAACATGAGCAAGCACGGTGCGTCATTACCATAAACACACAGCGGCAAGAAGTACGTACTCCAAGAATACATTTCTCTCTGCACATCAAAACTGGGCTGCAAGGTGGAGCAGTGGTTAGCACCGTTAGCGCCTCG